>NC_133148.1:40812061-41072061 GCF_048418815.1 Hemitrygon akajei
GCATCTTATGTTCCTGGACAGGTAGATAAAGGAGTCTTCTTCCCTTCACCAAAATATACCCGTACTCTATCAAAACTACATTCAACTCCCAATTATGAGAGGAACAACAAATCAGCCATGACAGAATGGGCCAAATGGCCTAATTCTGCTCGCATCATTATGGTCTTATGGTTTCAGACACCGTTACTGGGGATGGAAAGGGCTGGAGAACACACATGAACATACAGAAGAAATTTGATTAAAACATCTACATTCTATGCGAACTTCACAGGTTGAATACCTTTAAAGGAGCATTCCAGTAACTGCTGGGTAATTGCTGGGTTTGACAGACATTCGAGTGCTTCGAGTCTCCAGGCTTGGTCACAGGGAACTCTGGGCTAAGGCACACCATTCCAAATAAGGCTGCAAGGATGAAAGTACACGTTTGTGTCATTGCATTTTCAGTTTGTTTGTCAGTGTGAAACTTACAAATGAATGGCAAATGGATAAAAAGAAAACTGCAGTTGTCATCAATCACAAAATCCTTTCCCATCAACACTCAGCCCAGGATTCTACTCAAATTCCAAGGCCTTGGATTTGCAACTTACTGACTCAGAGGTGAGAGTACTATAATTAAGCTGTGTCACATATCTACTGGAAAATCCAGACCTGAGTAAAGGGTGGGTTATTGAAACTGTCATGCCTGCAATACGGTTTCATGGAGCAGCATAACTTTAACGAAAACATTAAAATGGGGGGGGGGGGGCACTAATCTAATTTGTTATCAAAGCACATATATGTCACCATATACTACCCTGAGATTTATTTTCTTGTGGGCATTCACTGCACAACAGAGAAATATATTTGGAAAATGTGTAGTTCAAGTGGTTGACAGTTGGGTTGAGCTGTTCTCTGATCTTGGTGATTTAATTGCAAGTGTTTTGTCACCATACCAGGAGACATTATCAGCGCACTGTTAATCATGATGTGTCTTCCGAATGCTTGGCCTTTATATACTTATCAATCAGCTGACTGATCATCATTATGGAAACTCAGTTGTGATGTAGGGAGGGAATTTCATCGCCAATTGGTTCTGTCGTGAGCTGGGTGTGTTGTACTCTGGAATTTTGCCTGCAATGGCTCATAAATAGGATCAAGGTCTGCATATCTGCTTACAGAATTGTTCGCGGAAAGCCATCTTCTAGGAATTCTCTTGCATGTTCACTTGCGCCATGAGAAATACAATAAAATCAATGGAAAAAAGGCAGAAAGACTGACAGACAATCAATGTGCAAAGAACATACTATGCCAATGAAAACTAAATAAGTAAATGAATAATACTGAGAATCAGCTGCCGTGTGCAATGCTGACTATTCATCAGATCACCCTCTGTCTTCTGTGTAGTAACACTGCCTTGAAAGCAGCAACATCCAAAGGATGCAATGGTGTAGGGCAGCCCACCACTGTCTTCCCTGAGATAGCAATTAAAATGTCAATCTTGCCTGTCGCCTGCAAAAGTAACTTGAAATGTTATCTGTCAGTGTATGTTTAGCAGTTGTTAGCATTCTATCAGAACAATCATCATGAGAATCAGGTTTATTATCACCAGCATGTGACATGAAGTTTCTTAACTTAGCAGCAGCAGTTCAATGCAATATATAATACAGAAGAGAAATAAATAAATAAATAAATAAATAGATCACAGCATACGTATATTGAATAGATTAAAGAAACATGCAAAAAACAGAAATACTGCATATTAAGAAAAAGTGAGATAGTGTCCAAAGATTCAATGTCCATTTAGGAATCGGATGGCAGAGGGGAAGAAGCTGTTCCTGAATCGCTGAGTGTGTGCCTTCAGGCTTCTGTATCTCCTACCTGGTGGTAACAGTGAGAAAAGGGCATGCCCTGGGTGCTGGGGGTCCTTAATAATGGACGCTGCCTTTCTGAGACACCACTCCCTGAAGATGTCCTGGGTTCTTTGTAGGCTAGTACCCAAGATGGAACTGACTAAATTTACAACCTTCTGCAGCTTCTTTCAGTCTTGTGCAGTAGCCCCCCCAACCCCCATATCAGACAGTGATGCAGCCTGTCAGAATTCTCTCCACTTTACATGGAGTTTTTGAGCGTATTTGTTGACAAGCCAAATCTCTTCAAATTCCTAATGAAGTATAACCGCTACCTTGCCTTCCTTATAACTACATCGAATGTTGGGACTAGGTTAGATCCTCAGAGATCTTGACACCCAGGAACCTGAAGCTGCTCACTCACTCCACTTCTTCCCTTACTAGAATGAGCTAGGGGTCAAAATGGGAAAATTCAAATTGTCAGCATCAACAGATGTGTTCAAAGTAAATTTATTATCAAAGTATGTATATGTCATTATATACTTACACTGAGATTCATTTTCTTGCAGGCATTCACAGTAGAACAAAGAAGTACATTAGAATCCATGAAAAACTACACACAAATAAAGACTGACAAACAACCATTACGCAAAAGAAAGCAAACTGTGCAACTACAAAACAAGTGAAATAATACTGAGAACTTGAGTTGTAGAGTCCTTGAAAGTGAGTCCATAGGTTGTGGAATCAATTCAGAGTTGTGGTGAGTGAAGTTATCCACACTGGTTCAGGAGCCTGATGTGTTGAATCAGTTCAGTATTGGGCTGAGTGAAATTATCTACGCTAGTTCAGGAGCCTGATGTTTGATGGGTAATAACTGTATTTCACTTGTTCTATTGCAAACTCTAGTCCCATGTTAGACTGCTCCCTCAAGCCTCAGTGACGGGAAGGGGATGTAGTATCTTGTCAGTTGAATCAGATCCCCAGAACGTGATGAAATCACCCATCGTCTCTGCAAATGTGTAATAGGTGAGTAATATCAAGTTAGTGGATTCATGGCTAGGAGTTTGAAATAGAATCTGTGCTCTGTGGGTCCAAGCCCATCACCAGACCTTTGATTGACAATCCAGTTCTGTGTAATTGATTTTTTTTAAATTTGAAAAATAATTTATTTTATAAACAAGAAATAAAACCGGTACATCTTTTCTACGTTCACTATACACTGACATAACATTTTCTCTTTAGATGATGAACTTGTGCAGCACGGTAGGGAAGCAGTTAGCATAACGTGTTACAGTTCAGGGTTCAATTCCCGCCACTCTTAGCAATTTGTACATTCTCCCATGATCATGTTTCTTCTGGGTGCACTGGTATCCTTCCACACTCCAAAGAGATATGGAATAGGGATAGTAAAATGTGGGCATGCTGTGTTGATGCCAGAAGTGTGGAAACACTTGTGATCTATATGGGTTAGGGTTGGAAATTGTGGGCATGATGTGTTGATGCCAGAGGGGTGGTGACACTTGTGCTCTGTATGGGTTAGGGTTGGAAACCGTGGGCATGCTGTGTTGATGCCAGAGGGGTGGAAACACTTGTGCTCTGTACTGGTTAGGGTTGGAAATTGTGGGCATGATGTGTTGATGCCAGAGGGGTGGTGACACTTGTGCTCTGTATGGGTTAGGGTTGGAAATTGTGGGCATGATGTGTTGATGCCAGAGGGGTGGTGACACTTGTGCTCTGTATGGGTTAGGGTTGGAAATTGTGGGCATGATGTGTTGATGCCAGAGGGGTGGTGACACTTGTGCTCTGTATGGGTTAGGGTTGGAAATTGTGGGCATGATGTGTTGATGCCAGAAGTGTGGAAACACTTGTGATCTATATGGGTTAGGGTTGGAAACCGTGGGCATGCTGTGTTGATGCCAGAGGGGTGGAAACACTTGTGCTCTGTACTGGTTAGGGTTGGAAATTGTGGGCATGCTGTGTTGATGCCAGAGGCGTGGTGACACTTGTGATCTGTACTGGTTAGGGTTGGAAATTGTGGGCATGCTGTGTTGATGCCAGAGGGGTGGAAACACTTGTGCTCTGTACTGGTTAGGGTTGGAAATTGTGGGCATGCTGTGTTGATGCCAGAGGCGTGGTGACACTTGTGTGCAGTCCCCAGCCTGAAGGATAATAACTGAACATGGTGGTGTTTGTTCGGTCTTCTCCATCTGCAAGTCACACAACCAAATGACCAGATATCACAAGATATCTCAGCTAACTGAAGAAGTTGACAGATTTTCCTTTGTACCTGTAATGTTCTCAAACTGTGAGAAAATATACCTCTTGACCCTTTCTCTGACCAAAAGTGTTGTTTGATACTTAAACACATAGTGTTATAGGAAACAGACATCATAGCATATGCTAATTAGTAAACTTTAATTAAACCACTGCTAGGTTTGGGTCTCAGTTTCACTTCATGTGGAAATTACCAGTGGAAAAGTTAAATTGCAACCCGCTTGGTTGTCTAATGCAATAGGTGGTCCAGTTGCACAGCTAGTTTCTGTTTGCATTTGCAAGAGGAAGTCCAAATTAACAGTGACTGAGGGTCTAATGCATAGGAGTTAGATACCGAGAGACATTTTGAGAGACCAGAAGCAAGTATTTTTGTGGCCTTCTGCTGCTGTAGCATATCCACTTCAAGGTTTGATGTGTTGTGCTTTTAGAGATGCTCGTCTGCACACCACTGTTGTAACATATGGTCATACTGTCGCCTTCTTGTCAGTTTGAATCAGTCTGGTCATTCTCCTCTGACCTCTCTCAGTAATAAGGCGTTTTCCTTCACAGAACTGCCACTCACACGATGTTTTATGCTCTTTGAACCATTCTCTGTAAACTCCAGAGACTGTTGTGCATGAAAATCCCAGGAGGTCAGCAGTTTCTGAGATACTCAAACCGCCCCATCTGGCACCAACAATCATTCCACGGTCAAAGTCACTTAGATCACATTTTTCCCCATTCTTATGTTTGGTCTGAACAACAGGTGAGCTTCTTGACCATGTCTGCATGCTTTTATGCATTGAGTTGCTGCCACATGATTGGATATCTGCATTAAGGAGCAGGTGTACAGGTATACTGAATAAAGTAGCCACTGAGTATAAATTGTAAAGGCACAAAATGTCCGATTCTGGGTGGTTGGATTTCAACACTGCATGAACTGTTGCTCAAAAGTCAGTTCACATCATAAAACACGGAATAAAAGATGTTGTAATGACTTTTGTGGTACAATTTCCGCTTTGTGGTTTCCGAGTTGACAGATATTGCTGCTAGGGTCAGTAAAGCAGCCAATGTCACTGAACACAGGATGGGTTTGGAAATTGGGGTGGTGGGGAAGGGAAACCTTACAAACCCAACCATTACAAAGTACAAATCTAAAAATACAGAAGATGTAGAAATCTCTAATACAGAAGGTCTGTTGAAGGGTCCCCAAACTGAAACTTCTTTTTCCTCAGGGGATTACAAAGGCACAACAGTGGCTTACTTCATTATGAGTTTGAGGGCATTCCATGTTACCAAAGATTCTATCAAATTCCTACGTACCACAGAGAGCATTCCAACTGGTTTCATTGCTGTCTCATATGGAGGGATTACCATACAGAATTGGAAACAGCTGCAGAAGGTTGTAAAGTCAACCAGCTTCGTCATGGGCACTAGCCTCCCCAGCATCAATGACATCTACAAAGGGCAATGCCTCAAAAAGGTGACATTCATCATTAAGGACTCCAATCACCCAGGACATTGGGGAGGTGGTGCAGGAGCTTGAAGATGTGCACCCATTTCTTTAGGAACAGTTTCAAAACTTCAGCTAAGTTCAAATTATTATTATCATCAAAGTTCATATATGTCACTATATACAACTCTGAGACTCTTTTAGCAGGCATTCACAGTAAATACGAAGAAGCACAATAGAATGAATGAAAACCCACACACAACAAGATGGACAATCAACCAATGTGCAAAAGACAACAAACTACGCAAATATAAAAAGAAGAAAAAAAGAAATAAAATATAAACACGAGAAAGTCGGCAGACACTGGAAACCAAGAGCAATACACATAAAACACTGAAGGAACTCAGCAGGTTAGGCATCATCTATGGAAATGAATAAACAGTTGACGTTTTGGGCCAAGACCCTTCATCAGGACTCACACCAGCAGGTTCAACAAAATAAACAAAAAGTAGTAAACAAACAAAATAATAATAATCAATAAAATAAATAAGCAATAAATATCAAAAACATGAGATGAAGAGTCCTTGAAAGTGAGTCCATAGGTTATTCAGTGTTGGGGTGAGTGAAGTTATCTCCTCTGGTTCAGGAGCCTGATGGCTGAGGGGTAATAACTGTTCCTGAACTTTGTGTTATGGGTCCTAAGGGTCCTGTACTTCCTTCCTGATGGCAGCAGCAAGAAGAGAGCTTAGCCTGATTCGCAGGAATCCATAATGATGAATGCTGCTTTCCTGTGACCACGCTCCTTGTAGATGTGCTCAGTGGTGGGGAGGGCTTTACTTGTGATGGTAAGTGGCTGCCCCAATTAATTGACGGTGTGGATTCCAGTTAATCGAGGCAGCCGCTTATTTGGGACAACTCTTCAAGAACAAAAACTAATCGAGAAAGTAGCTGAGATTCCCTTTATTTATTTGGGACACTATGCTGCTTAATTGGGACAATTGACTGTTACTGAAGTTTCTAACTAGCGTCAGATGTGTGCACTTGTGTGGCTGTTGGACACTACACTGTGCTTAGAGTTAACGGTTTTTAAATAGTGTCAGTTATGTGCACTTGCGTTCAAAAAACAGTTATATTTGTCATTGATGTTGGTGAGAAATGAGCAGGAACGCAATTCATATCTGTTTTGCTCACTGCAGTTTCATGCATTCAGGCCTGGAGATGTCAGAAATGGCCGGGAGTGAAAATGAAATGAATTTCACGACTTCAACAAGTTAGGACCTATGAAGAATTTGAAGGTATCGACAATCAGCTTTGAGTGTTACAATGAAATTGAAGATTTGGAGGATGCAAACATCAGTAGTATTGTATAAAGGTAGTCCATTATCTACGCTAGGTATTGGCACTGATTTTGTTCACTTCCAGTCAATCAAAAGGATGTGACAGAGTACATTGGGTGAATTCCTCTGTCAATAACTAATACACAGTTTTATAGTACTGTCGTAGTATTGGCAGTGTTCTAATTTGTTCAGTATTTCACTTAAATACAAATTTGTTACTCAGTTAAACAATAGCTTGTTCTTTATACCTTGCTACTATTTTTATGAAACTTCAGATAATTGGGGCAGCCATTTAATTGGGCTGAAATGTACTGGTCCAAATGCCCTCCCAATTAACTGGAATCCATTCTCCACTGCATATTGATACAGTTACAAAGAAGGCACAACTGCGGCTATATTTCATTAGGAGTTTGAGGAAATGTGGTATGTCACTAAAGACACTTGCAAATTCTACAGATATACTGTGGAGAGCATTCTAACTGGCTGCATCACTTCCTGGTATGAGGGGGACCACTGCACAGGATTGAAATAAGCTCACAGTACATTTATTATCGAAGTCTATATGCTGTACGCAGCCCTGAGATTTATCTTTCCACAGACAGCCATGAAGGAAGAAAAACATGTAACCTGTTCAAAAATATATATTATTTGAATGATTCCGGTTAATTAGGATACATCAGGCCAAAACATTTTAGGCCAATCAAGTGGTGTCCCAATTAGCTGAATGAAAATACATATATTTCTTATTGTAATTTGTAGTGATATGAATTGCACTGTATTGCTGCAGCAAAACAACAAATTTCATGGCATATTCCAGTGACATTAAACCTGATTCTGGGCTGCTCAACCTGTTGTGTGTTCCGGCATCTTCTGTTTTTATTCCCAGCAACTACTGTATGTCCTATTACCTTGAGTCAGGTTTTCCTTTCCGTCTTGCAGAAGTTGAATGTGCCGTCCCGGAGATGAAAAGAGAGAAGGACTCAAGCCAAGTGAAGTCTGAAGCCCTGATGTCGTTAGAGAGTCACTGACTGGAGAATGAACTTCTGCTGCTCCTGTGCAAGAGGTTTAGATTGATCAGAATGTGCCAAAAAAATCCCCAAATTGAAGAAGATTATGCAGCATGATACTTAGCAAATAACTATACTGGACTTTACCATCGATAAATATAGGATGGCACAGTATCATAGTGGTTAGAACAACGTTTACAGTACATTCAGTACAGGATTCAATTCCCACCGCTGCCTGTAAGGAATTTGTATTTCTGCCCGTGACTGTATGGGTTCCTCCAGGGGCTCCAGTTTCTTCCCACAGTCCAAAGATGTGCTGATAGGTTAATTGGTCATTGTAAATTGTCTCTTGATTGGGCTAAGGGTGGAAGGGGCTGCTCAGCGCTGTATCACAATAAATGAAAAATATAAAGACCATAAGACCATAAAATATAGGAGCAGAATTAGGCCATTTGGCCCATCAGGTCTGCTCCGCCATTTCATCATGACTGATCCAATTTTTCTCTCAACCCAATCTCTTGCCTTCTCCCCATATCCCTTCAAGTCCTGACCAATCAATAATATAGCAAACTCTGCCTTAAATATACATACAGACTTGGCCCTCACAACCACCTGTGGCAAAGAATTCGACAGATTCACCACTCTTAGCTTAAAGAAATTCCTCCTCATCTCCGTTCTAAAAGGACACCCTTCTATTATGAGACTGTGTCCTCTGGCCTTAGACTCTCCCACCAGAGGAAACATCCTCTCCACATCCAACTCTATCAAGGCCTTTCAACATTCCATAGGGCTCAGTGAGGTCACCCCTCATTCTTCTGAATTCTAGTAATACATGCCCAGAGCCATCAAACGCTCTTCATATGACAAGCCATTCAATCCTGGAATCATTTTCATGAACCTCCTTTGAATCCTCTCCAGTTTCAGCACATCCTTTCTTATCCTTATGAGGGGCCCAAACCTGCTCACAATACTCCAGGTGAAGCCTCACCAGTGCTTTATGAAGTCTCAACATTACATACTTGCTTTTATATTCTAGTCCTCTTGAAAAGAATGCTTACATTGCATTTGTCTTCCTCACCACAGTCTCAACCTGCAAATTAACCTTTAGGGAATCCTGCATAAGGACTCTCAAGTCCCTTTGCACCTCTGTTTTTTTTTGTATTTTCTCTCCATTTAGAAAATAGGCAACCCTTTCATTTCTCTTACCAAAGTGCATGACCGTACACTTCCCAACACTGTATTTCGTCTGCCATTTCTTTGCTCATTCTCCTAATCTGTCTATGTCCTTCTGCAGTCTCCACCTATCTTCATATTGTTTGCAAACTTTGCAACAAAGCCATCAACTCCAACATCCAAATCATTGACATATAACATAAAAAGGATCGGTCCCAACACAGACCCCTTTGGAACATCACTGGTCACTGGCAGCCAACCAGAAAAGGCTCCCTTCATTTCCACTCTTTGCCTGCTGCCAATCAGCCACTGCTTTATCCATGCTAGAATCTTTCCTGTAATACCATGGGTTTGTAGCTTGTTAAGCAGCCTCACTCATGTGTGGCACCTTGTCAAAGGCCTTCTGAAAATCTAAGTACACAACATCAACTGATTCTCCTTTGTTTATCTTGCTTGTTATTTCTTCAAAGAATTCCAACAGATTTGTCAGGCAAGATTTTCCATTGAGGAAACCATGCAGTTTCAAGCATTCAGGCTTGGAGATGCCAGAAATAGCCGGGAGTGAAAATGAAATGAATTTCACAACTTCAACAAGTTAGGACCTATGAAAAATTTGAAGGTATCGACAATCAACTTTAGCGTTACAATGAAATTGAAGATTTGGAGGATGCAAACATCAGTAGCATTGCATAAAGATAGTCCATTATCTACGATAGGTGTTGGCACTGATTTTGTTCATTTACAGTCAATCAAAAGGATGTGGCAGGGTACACTGGATGAATTCCTATGTCAATAACTAATACACAGTTTTATCAAACTGTGTTTGTGCCTGTCCTGTGCCTCCAAGAACCCCGAGATCTCATCCTTAATAATCAACTCCAACATCTTCCCAACAACTGACATCAGACTAACTGGCCTAGTTTCCTTTCTTCTGCCTCTCTCCTTTCTTGAAGAGTGGAGTGACACTTTCAATTTTCCAGTCTTCCAGAACCACTCCAGAATCTAGTGATTCTTGAAAAGTCGTTACTAATGCCTCCACAATATCTTCAGCCACTTCTTTCAGAACCCTGGGGTGTACCAACTGGTTCCGGTGACTTATCTATCTTCAGACCTTTGTTTTCCAAGAACCTTCTGTCTAGTTCTGGTAACTTTACACACTTCATCCTTCCTGACACCGGAAACTTCCACCATACTGCTAGTTCTTCCACAGTGAAAAGTGATGCAAAATATTTATTCAGTTCGTCCACTGTTTCCTTGTCCCCCATTATTAACTCTCTAGCATTGTTTTCCAGCTGTCTGATATCTACTCTCACCTCTCTTTTACACTTTATGTATCTGAAGAAACTTCTGGTATCCTCTTTAATATTATTGGCTAGCTTACTTTCGTATTCCATCATTACTTTCTTAATGACTTTTTCAGTTGCCTTCTGTTGGTTTTTAAAAGCTTCTCAATCCTCTAACACTAATCTTTGCTCTATTATAAGCCTTCTCTTTGGCTTTTATGTTGGCTTTGACTTCTCGTTAGCCATAGCTGTGCTCCTTTGGATTACTTCTTCCTCTTTGGGATGTATATATTCTGTGCCTTCTGAATTGCTTTCAGAAATTCCAGCCATCGCTGCTCTGCCATCATCCCTGCCAGTGTTCTTTTCCAATCAATTCTGCCAACTCTCTCTCATGCCTCTGTAATTCCCTTTACTCCACTGTAATACTGAAACATCTGACTTTAGCTTCTCCTTCTCAAATTTCAGGGTGACTTCGACCATATTATAATCACTTGCTCCGAAGGGTTCTTTTAACTTAAGCTCTCTAGTCAATTCTAGTTCACTGCACAACACCCAATCCAGAATAGCTGATCAACCACTAGAGGATCAAAAAAGCCATCTCGGAGGCACTCTAGAAATTCCTCCCCCTGTAATCAAGCACCATTATTATTTTCCCAATCAACCTGCATATTGAAGTCAGCCAAGACTGTTGTAAAATTACCCTTTTGGCATGCATTTTTTAATCTCTCATTGTAATCTGTAGGCCACATCCTTTCTACTGTTTGAGAGTCTGTATACAACTCCAATCAGGGTCTTTTTACCCTTGCAGTTCCTCAGCTCTACCCACAATGTTTTCACACCTTCCAACACTATGTCACCCTTTTCTAATGAATTGATTTCATTTTTTACCAACAGAGCAACTCTGCCTTTCTGCCTATCCTTTCGGTACAATGTATATCCTTGGACATTCAGCTCCAACTATAATCTTTCAGCCATAATTATGCCTACAATATCATACCTGCCAATCTACAACTGTGCTGCAGGTTCATCTGCCTTATTCCGTGCACCCTGTTTATTCAGATACAACACCTTCAGTCCTGTATTTACTCTTTTCAATTTTGCCACACCACGCTCAACTTTTTGTTTCCTTATTTTTGTTTGAGGTCTCACCAAGATCTGCCTGCACAACCTCTCCACTAACTGCTTTTCATCCCCTGGTTTTCAACCCCCTGCAACTCTAGTTTAAACCCCACCGTGCAACATTAACGAACTTTCCTGCTAGGGTACCAGTCCCCCTCCAGTTCGGGTGCAAACAGTCCCTTCTGTACAGGTCCCACCTTCCCTGGAAGAGAGCCTAATGATCCAAAAACCTTATGCCCTCCCATCTATACCAACTCCTTAGCCACATATGCAAACAAAGGAGTCGCCATTATATCTTTCTAGTTCTGGCCTCACTAGCAGGTGGCACAGGTAGCAATCCTGAGAACACAGTCGAGGAGGTCCTGCTCTTTTGCTAAGCACCTAACTCCCTGAACTCACAATGCAGAACCTTGTCACTCGCCCTACCCATGTTATTGGTACCTACACGGACCACAACTTCAGCCACCCACTTAGGAATGCTGAGTCTCAATCCGAGATATCCCAAACCCTGGTAACCAGGGGGCAACATACCACCCAGGAAACTCACTTTCACCCATGAATTCCCCTAACGAATCTCCTATCACCACAGCGTGCCTCTTCTTCCCCTTTCCCATCCGAGTCACAGAACCATACTTAGTGCCAGAGACCCAACCACTGTGACTTTCCTCTGTTGGGTCATTGGTTCCTCCGATGGTATCCAAAGTGATATGCCTATTGTTCAGGTGGATGGTCACAAGGGTACTCTGCACTGGCTCCTTAACTCCTTTCCCCTTCCTGACGGTCAAGTCAAGTCACTTTTATTGTCATTTTGGCCATAACTGCTGGTACAGTACATAGTAAAAATGAGACAACGTTTTTCAGGACCATGGTGTTACATGACACAATATAAAAAAAAACAGAGAAAGCTACACTAGACTACAGACCTACACTGGACTACATAAAGTGCACAAAAACAGTGCAGGCATTATAATAAATAATAAACAGGACAATAGGCCAAGGTGTCAGTCCAGGCTTCGGGTATTGAGGAGTCTGATAGCTTGGGGGAAGAAACTGTTACGTACTCTGGCTGTGAGAGCCCGAATGCTTCAGAGCCTTTTCCCAGATGGCAGGAGGGAGAAGAGATTGTATGAGGGGTGCATGGGGTCCTTCATAATGCTGTTTCCTTTGCGGATGCAGCGTGTAGTGTAAATGTCCGTGATGGCGGGAACAGAGACCCCAATGATCTTCTCAGCTGACCTCACTATCCGCTGCAGGGTCTTGCGATCCGAGATGGTGCAATTTCCGAACCAGGCAGTGATGCAGCTGCTCAGGATGCTCTCAATACAACCCCTGTAAAATGTGATGAGGATGGGGGGTGGGAGATAGACTTTCCTCAGCCTTCGCAGAAAGTAGAGACGCTGCTGGGCTTTCTTTGCTATGGAGCTGGTGTTGAGGGACCAGGTGAGATTCTCCATCAACTGAACACCAAGAAATTTGGTGCTCTTTACGATCTCTACCGGGGAGCCGTCGACGTTCAGCGGGGAGTGGTCGCTCTGTGCCCTCCTGAACAACCATCTCTTTTGTTTTGTTCACATTAAGAGACAGGTTGTTGGCTCTGCACCAGTCCATTAGCCGCTGTACCTCCTCTCTGTAAGCTGACTCGTCGTTCTTGCTGATGAGACCCACCACGGTCGTGTCATTGGCGAACTTGATGATGTGGTTCAAGCTGTGTGTTGCAGCACAGTCATGGGTCAGCAGAGTGAACAGCAGTGGACTGAGCACACAACCCTGGGGAGCCCCCGTGCTCAGTGTGATGGTGTTGGAGATGCTGCTCCTGATCCGGACAGACTGAGGTCTCCCAGTCTGGAAGTCTAGGATCCAGTTGCAAAGGGAGATGTTCAGGCCCAGTAGGCTCAGTTTTCCAATCAGTTGAGGGATGATTGTGTTGAATGCTGAACTGAAGTCTATGAACAGCATCCGAACGTATGTGTCTTTTTTGTCCAGTGGGTTAGGGCCAGGTGGAGGGTGGTGGCAATGGCATCATCTGTTGAGTGGTTGGGACGGTACGCAAACTGCAGGGGGTCCAGTGAGGGGGGGCAGCAGGGTCTTGATATGCTCATGACGAGCCTCTCGAAACACTTCATGATGATGGATGTAAGTGCAATGGGACGGTAGTCATTTAGGCAGGACACTGAAGACTTCTTCGGCACGGGAACGATGGTGGCGGCCTTGAAGCACATTGCAATGGTGGTGCTGCTCAGGGAGATGTTGAAGATGTCAGTGAGAACATCTGCTAGCTGGTCTGCACATCCTCTGAGCACTCTACCAGGGATACCAGGTCACTCAGTTTCCTATGTCCTACACCTTGCTCTTACTAATCAATGCCAAATGGCGATAGGCCACTGGTCAAAGCTCTAATATGCTGCCAGAAACTGCTCCTGTCTTTTGTCCTCGGGCTTGAAATATTGATTACCTGCTTCCTCTTTATACATAGATGCTGTGCATTTTTGACAGATTAAATCTTCCATAACTTTGTGACTCGAGTTGCAAGGGAAGATTTGGTCTCATGTAGCTTTTGCAGTATCATTTAGTGCTAATTTGTTTATTTCCCTTATTTTACTTACCTCTCAATCACTGGCTCAGTCTGAGCTGGAAAGTCCCACTCCAGAGTCTAAGACTTGAGCTGACCTTCCTGTAGTCTAATGACAGATTATCTAGCCACTATCTCATTGCTCCTGTTACAGTACACTGTGTAGAAACTAGCTGTAGTGTCTACCACATTACTGAGTCAAAGGGGTGTACAGCTTGAACAGCCCATTCAACCCACTGCATCCATGCTGAGCAGTGGGCATCAGTCTGGACTAAAGATTACAGATCAATTTCATTTGCCAAATGTACATTGAAACATACAGTGAAATACATCAGATCAAATCAGTGAGGATTGTGCTGGGGTCAGCTGCAAGTGTCCGCACACTTCTGGTGCCAACAGAACATGCCCACAACTCACTTACCCAAACGCGAACAGAAGACCTTTGGAATGTGGGAGGAAACTGAAGCACCCACAGAAACCCATTAGGTCATGGGAAGAACACACAAGCTACTTACAGACTGTGCCAGGAATTGAACTCTGATGTTCCAATCAGATAATGGAGAGACTGTGGAGACAGATGTTGGTAAGACCTCAGATAAAGTCGGGAATCAACAGGTTGAGCATGGTGCAACTAACGTCCTGAGCTGTGAATATTTCAATGCAAGAGGTATCGTACGAAAGGCAGATGAGCTCAGGCCATGGTTCAACACCTGGTATTATGATAGTATAGCCATCAGTGAGACTTAGTTTCTGGAGGGGCAGAAATGACTGCTCAGTATTCTGGGATTCTGCTGTTTTAGATGTGACAGAGTGGGAGGGGTTAAAGGAGAAGGGGAGCATTACTAGTCAGGGAGAATGTCATGGAGGTGCTCAGTAAGGACAGATTAGAAAGTTCGCCTAATAAGGCATTATGGGTGGAACTGAGGAATAAAAAAGGTATGACCATGTTAATGGGGCTATATTACAGACCACCCAATAGTCCAAGGGATTTAGAGAGATCACAAACAGTTGCACGAAACGTAAGGGTGTTATGGTAGGTGATAAAAAGACACAAAGATAGGTATAGAGAGGTAGGTAGTGCTGAGGAAGCAATGTGATTGCAGAAGGACTTAGACCTAAACTGTAAAGGACTAGATAGGATAAAGCTTGTCAAATGTGTTCAGGCAAGTTTCCTTAACTAGTATGTAGAAGCCCCAACGAGTGTGCAATACTCAATCTGCTATTAGTGAATGAGGCAGGACAGGTGACAGAAATTTGTGTCGGGGAACACTTTGCATCATACGTCTGCAGGTTGAGATTCTAAATTGGAAAAAGGCCAATTTTGATGGTATCAGAAAGGATCTGGCAAGTGTGGATTGGGGCAGGATGTTTCTGGTAAAGGTGTACTTGGTAAGTGGGAGGCTCTCAGAAGCCAGATTTTGAGAGTACAAAGCTTGTACATGCCTATAAAAATAAAAGGTAAAGATAACAAGTTTAGAGAACTTTGGTTTTCAAGAGATATTGAGGCTCTGGTTAAGAAAAAGAAGAGGTGCATAGCAGGTATAGGCAGATAGGAAGAAATGAGGTGCTTATTGAATTGAATTTTGGTTTATTGTCATTTAGAAACCACAACTGCAATGCAGTTAAAAAATGAAACAACGTTCCTCCAGAATAATATCACAAAATAAAGCAAGCCGGTCTCAGCTTCGCAGACACAGCACACAATGAAAGCGCCGCTGGACCCAGCCTCGCAGACACAGCACACAGTGAAAGCACCCCGACCGCAGCGGACTCCGAGTCTGTCGAACCTCTGACCATCCCCTTTGGCACAGCCTCTCTGAGCACCATCCTCTGTCGAGCGCACTACAATGCCCCCGCCACTGGCCACCGGCAACACGACCCGGAGGACTGGGGGCCTGTTCTTCCCAGCAGAGACCCGGACCTCACAACAGCAGCAGCAACGAAGAAGGCCTTCCTGGAGACTTCCAGATGTTCCTCCATGCTCCCACATCCGTTTTTCATCAGATTAGGATTGTGCACAGCACCCCGCTTGACAAATAACAGATATCATCTCCGGAGAGGCCACTGCAAACTGCGTCGCAGCGCCATCTTGAAGTTAAGAAATATGTTAAGAAAGCAGTTATGTTGTATAAGAAATACAAGAGAACACTTAAGAAAGAAATCAGGAGGGCTAAAAGAAGGCATGAGTTTCCCCTGGCAGACAAAGTGAAGGAGAATCCTAAGGTATTCTACAGATATGTTAAGAGCAAAAGGATGGCAATGGACAATATTGGTCCTATGGAAGATCAGAATGGAGGAAAAAGAGATGGGGGAGATCTTAATTTTTTTTTGCATCTGCATTTACTCAGGATACAGACAAAGACTTGACAAGGTGTTCACTGCAGAAATTGCCAGGGCACTTCATAGGACAAACAAAGGTAAGTCTTACACACTGAGGAGTGCTGTAGAATAAAGGAATCTAGGAATGCAGGTACATAATTCATTGAAAGTGGTTTCATAGGTAGGTAAGATTGTAAAGAAAGCTTTTGGCACATTGGCCTTCATATATCAATGTATCGAGTACAGAAGATTGGATGTTATGTTGAAGTTGTTTAAAACATTGGTGAGGCCTAATTTGGAGTATTGTGTGCAGTTTTAGTCACCTGCCTGGAAGATTAAGGGGAGATTTGATAGAGGTACCCAAAATTATGAGGGGTATAGATAGGGTAAATACAATCAGGCTCTTTCCACTGAAGTTGGCTGGGATTACAACTAGAGGTCATGGGTTAAGGGTGGAAGGTGAAAAGTTTAAAGGGAAATAGGGGAATCTTCTTCACTCAGAGGGTGGCGAGTATGTGGAACAAGCTGTCAGCACAAGTAAAGCATGTGAGCTCATTTTCAATGTTGAAGAGAAGTTTGGATAGGTAGTTGGATGGTAGAGGTATGCAGGGCTATAGACCTGGTGGAGATCAATGGGAGTAGGCAGTTTAAATGGGGGTGGCACAGGCTAGATAGGCCGAACGGCCTGTTTCTGTGCTGTACTTTTCCATGACTCTACAACTCTGAGAATCGTCCTCCTGCAGGCAGCCATGACACAAAGAAACACCATGGAATCCGTTCAAGAAAACATCAAATACTCAATGCATGAAGAAAGAACAAGTTGCCCAAATGGCAAAAAGTAAGTGAACAACACATAGAATACCAGACAGTAGTATTAAGTTCAGTTCAGTCCCACGCCGCTCCACTAGACCACTGCAAGCCACAAGGACGTTCCTCACACACTGCTCCAAACCGCACTGATCGTCCGGATCGAACCGATCAGAAACAGCAAACTGAAGAGTAACCAGAATCCACAAACACATGCAATGTGAACCTCAAAGTCCCTGAAAACAAGTTCACAGTCTCCCTGATCAATTCTTGCAAACGTGGACCCCAAGATTCCTGCACTTTCCTCCAACAGCAGCTACAGAGAGGGAGAGGAAGATCAGTCAAACATAGGCAGCTGACGCTGAGCACTGGCCTGTCCTCCGCTCTCATCCTCATAGGCTTCAACCTTGATCATTGAGGTGTGATTGTGTAGCATGGACCCACTGGGCTGGAAGAGCCTGTTACCGTGCTATATCTCCAAGTAAATAAATGCTGTCTGTAAGGACTTTGTGCGTTCTCCCTGTGACTATATGAGTTTGCTCTGGTGCTCCCGTTTCCTTCCACATTCCAAAGACCTTTGAGTTAGAAGGTTAATTGGGCAGCATGGGCCGGAAAGGCCTGTTACTGTGCTGCATCTCTAAGTAAATTAAAAAATTCCCACTGCTGCCTGTAAGTTGTTTATACAATCTCTCCATGACTATATGCGTTTTCTCCAGGTGCTCCAAATTCCTTCCACATTCCAAAGATGTATGGGTTAGTAGGTTAATTGGTCACATCGGTATAATTGGGCAGTGTGGACAGGTGGGCCAGGAGGGCCTGTTGCTGTGCTGTATCTCTGAATAAAAATACAAATAGGTGCTGTGTCACAGCAAGTGTCACTTTGTTGATCTGCTTTTTGCTAAAGATGACCACACAAGCAAATACAAAGGTTCACTCAGCTTGCCTTAGGGCATATATGTCAAATTCAAGGCCCGCAGGCCAAATCCGGCCCGCGGTGGAATTATCTTTGGCCCGCGAGATAATATCTAATTACTATTAAAGCTGGCCCCAGTAATCAAAGTGCCTATGGCGTATGATATGGCTAATGCTGAGTTTATTCAGGTACCAGGTTTTCAGGGTTTTGAGTGTTTATTCGGCAGTCTTGCTCGGCAGTCTTCTTCATAAGAAACGGAATTTGTAAAGTGAAACACTTTGTAGTTATAGCAGAGACTGAGACACATGAGAGCAGGCTGAAAAAATGGAGGCAACGAAAGCTGCGTTCGCACGCGTCCGACTGATCCGGCCCGCATGAAGCTGCATTTTGCTCATTCCGGCCCGTGACCTAAAATGAGTTTGACACCCCTGCCTTAGGGCATACTTGAGTGTCAGCTCGATATGAATTACGAAAGGATCACAGCTAACCTCATTTTTTCAGCAAATGGAACTAGAGACTGATTATGAAAGAGGTTGTTAGGATTCCCCTATTTCCCCTTAAACTTTTCACTTTTCACCCTTAACCCATGACCTCTAGTTGTAACCCCCCACCCCCATTAACTCAAAGATGCAGTGGGCTGCTTGTGATCCCATCTCTGGCAACAACCTACAGAGCACAGCACATTAAACATCACTCATAACCATTTTTATAGCATTTATTTGACCTATCAATGACATCGACATAGGTAACCATTTAGAAAGCACCTGTTGAGTATATTCAACTAAAGGGAAGAAATTATACCTATATAGGTCTTTAAATTTTTTTGTAATTTTAATACCAAGGTAAGTAAAATGGTTTTTGGCAATATTAAAAGGTATTTGATCATAATAATCAGAATAATTATTAATAGGAAAAATTCACTTTTATGTAAATTAAGTTTATATCCAGAAAAAGTACCAAATTCCATAAATATAGATAACATAGAAGGAATAGATTTCTTAGGATTTGAAATGTAAACTAATAAATCATCTGCGTATAACAAGACCTTATGTAATTTATCCCTTCTCCTAATACCCTGCACAGAATTAGAATCCCTAAGAGCAATAGCAAGTGGTTCTAAAGCCAAATTAAATAATAAAGGACTAAGGGGACAACCGTGACAACCTCTATATAATCTGAAGTAAGGAGACTTTTGATTATTCATTAGAACCACAGCTACCGGGGCATGATAAATCAATTTAATCCAGGAAGTAAATCCTGGACCAAAATTGAACCTCTTCAAAACCTGAAATAAATAAGGCCACTCCACCCTATCAAAGGCTTTCTCTGCATCCAAAGATACAATACATTCCGATTCTTTGGCTGAGGGGGAATAAATGATATTTATAATGTTCGAATATTAAAATGTGAGTACCTATTTTTAATAAATCCTGTTTGATCATTTGAGATAACATTAGGCAAGATAATCTCAAGCCTATTTGCTAGAATCTTAGAGAGGATTTTAAAATCTACATTCAGTAAAGAAATAGGTCTATAGGATACACATTCCAGTGGGTCTTTTCCTTTTTTTGGAATCAATGAAATTAGAGCTTCATAAAAAGTTTTAGGAAGGTTCCCAGAGGATGTAGAATCAGTAAACATTTGATGAAGATGTGGTATAAGCATTTCATGAAAGGTCTTGTAAAATTCTACCATATAGCCATCAGGTCCCAGAGCTTTACCTAATTGCATAGAGGATATAGCCTCTATATATGGTTATGATATAAGGTTATTTTACCAAAATTTTTATATATATTTCAAGCAGTTCCCTCTTTTGTTCCAAAAACATTTTTTGATAAAATAGATTCTCTGATTTTGTCTTATGTTTGGAATAATAAAAGCTCTAGAGCAGGGGTGTCAAACTCATTTTAGGTCACGGGCCGGATTGAGCAAAATGCAGCTTCATGCGGGCCAGATCAGTCGGACGCGTGCGAACGCAGCTTTCGTTGCCTCCGTTTTTTCAGCCTGCTCTCATGTGTCTCAGTCTCTGCTATAACTACAAAGTGTTTCACTTTACAAATTCCGTTTCTTATGAAGAAGACTGCTGAATAAACACTAAAAACCCTGAAAACCTGGTACCTGAATAAACTCAGCATTAGCCATATCATACGCCATAGGCGCTTCGATTACTGGGGCCAGCTTTAATAGTAATTAGATATTATCTCGCGGGCCAAAGATAATTCCACCGCGGGCCGGAGTTGGCCTGCGGGCCTTGAGTTTGACATATATGCTCTAGAGTGAATAAACTTTTATTGCAAAAATCAAAAAAAGATGGAGGACTGGCTTTACCAAACTTTAGATTTTATTATTGGGCAATTAATATTCATTATATTACTTTTCGGATTTATGATATGGACGACCAAGATCGCCCTTCATGGTTACAGTTGGAGGAAAATTCAGTAATGGGGTTTTCGTTAGCTTCTTTATTAGGAGCTCCTCTTCCGTTTTTGCTCTCCAGAATAGGTAGACAAGCTCTTAACCCTATTGTTAAACATACTTCTTTTTCTTTCCTTTTTTTCTCTTTCTCTTTTTTTTTGTTTCAGCTTAGTTAGTGGGTTTTTTTCCTTATCAATAAAATTTCCAATCTTTTTTTTATGATTGCTATGAGGAGTTGTAGTATTTTTTGACCATTGTATATATAACAGCATAATATTTTACCTATTTGATTTTGACATTATATACTTTCTGTTTTTACTATTGCTGTTTATATGTCTTTTATATTATCTACTTGTCAAACTCCTCTTCCGATTTGTATATTCTTTATTTGGAACTCAATAAAAAAAAATTGAAAAATGAAATATCACTCATATCTGAGTGAACCCATGGGGGGGGGGAAGAGGCTCTTCTGTGGTTGTCGATACAATAAAGGAAACAACAATAATGGTTAAGCATAAACTAACTTCCTACTTCAAAGGATTCAAAGTACATTTATTATCAAAGTATGTATGTAGTACACAACACCGAGCTTCGTCTTCCCCACAGACAGCAACAAAATAAAGCAAGCCATGGAACTGTTCAGGAAGAACATCAAACCCTCCCATCCCAGCACAAAGAAAAATCACAGAAACGGCAATTAAAAAAAAGAGCAAAACCACAGAAGATAAAACACAAAAACGAGAGAGTCCATTTTCCGAGCGGCTCAGTGTTCATTATCTGCAGACCGCCCCAATTCAAAGTTGCCCAAAATAGCAACAAAAGAAGGAGTGACTGGAACCAAAAAACATATCATAATGTGAACTACAGTCCAATCCACAAACCATATCGATTAAACCTTGCTCCGGCACCATCCTCCGACAGCATCGAGGGAGAGAGATCATTCAGACACAGGGAGCCACAGCAGCAGCGAATGAGAGGGAGAGAAAGACTGTCACATGCAGACACTTTCTCCCGCAGCAGCGAGCTGAATGCTTGCTTGCCTATTGCACTAGGCTTGATGTTTTCAATCTTCCTTGATGCTTTAATCGGTTAGGTCAGTGAGAAATGGAGTCGGTCATGGGTGTGTACCCCTTTTCCAAGCTTCTTGGCCTCAAGGAGGCCGCTCACCTCCCGGGCCTCTCTCGGAGACAGCAAAGTGCCAGATTCCTCAATCAGCCCAAAAACACTCGAACTGTAGATCGCAGGATCCAATAGAACCACATTTGAAGGAAAAAGAAGACTTTAAAGAAGCACACCATCTGGAGGATGGTAGTATTATACGCTAGCACTATCTTCTTCTGGACTTAGCCTTGAAAGAAAGATCTTACTTCTATATGTCAAGGTAATCCATACATGATTTATAAGATTCAACAGACTGCATGCATTCACCTTTCTTTCATGCTGAACCCTACACGAGAGGAAAGGTTGAGCAAGCTTGGATTTTTCACTTTGAAGCAAAGAAGGATGAGAGTGACTTGATAGATGCATACAAGATGATTTGAGGCATAGATCAAGTAGACTACCAGTGACTTTATATTAGGGTGGAAATGGCTAATACTAGGGAGCGTAACGTTAAGGTGATTGGAGGAAAATATAGGAGGCATGTCAGAGGCAGGTGTTTTTCTTACAGGGAATGGAGGGTGTGTAGAACTCCCTACCAGGGTGGTGGTAGAGGCAAATACATTAGGGGCACTTAAGTGTCTCTTAGATAGGCACATGGATGATGGAAAAATGGAGGGTTATGTGGGAGGGAAAGGTTAGATTGATTTTGCAGTGGGTTAAAAGGTCGGTACAACATTGTGGACTGAAGGGCCTGTACTGTGCTGTAATGTTTTATAACATGTTCTACATTGTATAAATCCACTACAGCCCACAAGCAACGGACTTTTATTTCTTTCTCAAAGTTGATTGAGGTGGGTATTTTGACCAGGACTCAAGATCTATATAGAATGGATGTAGAGATGTTTCCGTTAGTGGGAGAGTCCGGGACCAGAGGGCACAGCCTCAAAATAGAAGAATGTCCCTTTAGACCTGAGATGAGACAGAATTTCTTTAGCCAGATGGTAATGAAACTTTGGAATTCATTGCCACAGACAGCGGTAGGCCAAGTCATTGAGTCTATTTAAAGTAGAGGTTGATAAGTTCTTGATTAGGAAAGGCATCAAAGGTTACAGGGAGAAGGCAGGAGGATGGAGTTGAGAGGGATAATAAATCAGACATGATCGAATGACGCAGCACTCAATGGGCCTAATTCTGTTGCTAAGTCTTATGGTCTTAAAGCAATCTTTAGAATTCTATTTAAACATCGAACATCATTTCCTGAAGCTTCTTCTCCTCGAGTTTTATAATTCTATATCATGTTTAAAGTATCAGTGACCCAGGTTCAACTCCCACCGTTGTCTGTAAGAAGTTTGTACATTTTTCCTGTGACCACGTGGGTTTCCTTTGGGTGCCCCAGTTTCCTCCCAGTCCGAAGATGTACCAGTTGGTAGGTTAATTGATCATTGTAAATTGTCCAGTGATTAAGCAAGGATTAAACTGGGAGATTGCTGGGTAGCATGGCTCTAAGGGTTGGAAGGGCCTATTCCATGCTGCATCTCAGTCAATAAGTAAGTACGTAAATAAATAGAGTGAGTATCAGCCATGCTATTCTCCCTTGCATTCATTGAAAGGTGTGAACACCTCATTTGTTTTACTTTAGGGATGGTTTGAAAGATACATTATTACTCAGGGGTGGCGTGGTAGTGTGTCAGCCAGTGCAACTTACAGTGCAAGCCCCCCCCCGGGCTCAATTCCCGCTGTTTTCTGTAAAGAGTTCGGACATTCCCCCCATGACCTCAGGGTGCTCCAATTTCCTTCCACAATCTAAAGAGGTACAGGTTAGAATTCGTGAGTGTGGGCATGCTAAGTGGAGCAGAAGCCCCCAGCACGTCCTCAGAGTGTGTTGGTTGTTAACCCAAATGAAACATTTCACTGTATGTCTCGATGTACAAATAACTAAATAAAGGTAATTTTTTAAAAGGCTTTAACCCAAAGCCAACTTCAGTTAATTCTGCTTTATTCTATTTACATCATCACTTTGCCAAATACCAGGGACCGACCTTCTTTAACCCAAAGCCAACTTCTGCTTTATCCTATTTACCTCATCACTTTGCCAAATACCAGGGAACGACCTAGTGTTTTGACACTTTCAGCGCTGGGCCAGATGGATTGAAAAGGCAGGGTGTTGGGACAGGAGGCGAGGGTTCTGCTCACTACCCGCGATATTTCCTCTGCACTAAGGATGAGACTGTGAGACTGCTCTGAGCTTTGTGTCTGCGAGCTCCCTGACCATTTGCCTCACCATGTGATGAACTGGGGCAGAGGCTGTGGGCCTGACCCAGCTGCTCTGGACTTCCTGTCTATCTATGGACTCACTTTCATTCCGAAAGTGTTGCTGTTGTTTGCTTTCATTGTTTGCACAATTTGTTTTTCTCTCTCTCTGCACATTGGGTCTATTTGTTGATCTTTTCTTAATGGGTTTTTTCGGGTTCCTTGTTTTGTCACTGCCTATAAGCAGGCGAATCTTAAGGTAGTATAATTTATACATACTTTGACAATAAATGTACTTTAAACTTTGAACAAACTAATTCTAATCGGTGTCTTTGCTGTAGTGAGTGTCTCAGTATGCTCCAAAGAGATGGAGCAGAAACCAAACATCACAAGAACCTTCCTGAGTCACATTGCCTAATATATTCACTGTACCTGTATGTAACACATTAGTTACTCTGTCAAACGTACAACACTGCATTTGTCGGGATTAAGTTTCCCCTGCCTCCTGCCTTTGCTTTAGCAGAAAGTACATCAGTAAATCCATAAACACAAGAGATTCTACAGACTGCAGACACAAACTGCTGGAGGGAATCAGCAGGTAAGGCAGCTTCCACAGAGAGTAATAAACAAACGATGTTTCAGGCTGAGACACTTAATCAGGACTCATCCCTCTTCATAGATGCTACCTGACCTGCTGAGTTCTTCCAGCATTTTGTGTATGCTATTCAGAACAGGCGTGCAACACCTGTAATATAAACAGATACAGATGAAGACTATTGCTGAAATAAATAATCAAGAGGTTGCCTGTCTCTAAACATCTCTGTTTTAAAGTTTATTCATTTTTCTAGGTGTGCTGTTTTGTGGCTGGGTAAGCATCTTGTCTGTAATTTTTGATTGAGGGGGTGGGGTGGGGTGGGGGGGTGATCCACCTTCCCAAGGTTGTTGGGTAGGGATTCCAGGATTTGAACCCAGTGATGTCAAAACACTGCCTGTGTCGTCACCGATTAACCGGACTCTGACTACTCGTGCTTGTTCCTCAATCATATCTTATCAACTTGTGCTTAAGGAGAACAGCACTGCCCCGTCACCGAACTGTTCTGAAGTCTGAACAGAGAAATGCCATTCTTATACAGAATTGACAAGCAGTTATGGATATGAAGAGCATACAGACATACAGAATGACATTGCAGTATTCTAGCTGCAGCTAGACAGATCACGAAGCACTCCTGCAGGTGATAGGACAGCCCAGCACTTCATTGACTCAATTACTGGACCTGGAGATAATCTACAACTCTTGATTCCTACGGCACACTCATAACATCATTAATGACCCATCTCATCACGGACATTGTCCTGCTGTCTGGTCGGAGATACAGAAACATCTTAGCTAAGATAGAAAGACTGAAAAGTAGCTTCTTCCCAAGGGCTGTTGTGCAGCTGAATAATGTTACACCCCAATTTGCCAATGGCCTTTGAGTGTTAAGGGCTATCAAAGTCACTTGTTGTACGTAAATAAGGGATTTTTAAAAAATTAAGCCGTACCACATGCATTGTAAATATTTGTTTTGCACAGACTGGAGAAGCAGCACTTTAAAGTCAATGTCTTTAACTATAAAGCTCTATTTTAGTCTACTGATCAATTGGTAACATTGTGCATGTTCAAATTCCTTGTTTGCAAGATAAATCGCCATTCACAATATAGGTATTAAAAGTCAGCCGAGACTGTAAGCTAACAACTGATGATACTTTGCAGTTAGTAACTGTCCTTTAGTTGGTGTCTGTGCATTGCATAGTTCCATTACATCCTTATCCTGACTCCATATGCCAAATGGCTCCATTACCAAGCCAGCAAAGGGAAGCTATACTCTTCAAAGAGCTTTCTTAAAGGACCTTTCATGCTTGGGCTGACATTATCTTAACCCTTGCCTTGCTGCCCTCCAAGAAGACAATAACCTTGTCAAGAGTTTGGAGGTTTGCGTACCTCAAAGACCCGGAGAGCGATGTTGGCTAGAGTTCTGGCTTTATGCTTTGGCTCTTGGTAGGGGTCACCCAGGCCAAACAGGTCAAAGGGTAAGAAGAATTCTTCTACATCTAAGTGTGAAGGTATTCTTGAGTCTCCACACAGGACTTGTATGACTGACTGTCATGAAAACCAAGAGGAAGCCACTGACACGATGAAGGAAGCCCTGAACACTGACAGAGATGGAGGAACTTCACTGTTGCCCTAAACATCAGCAGCATAATGGGCAGTAAGTAAGCTGCCTTGCTGCAAGTTCCACACCTGCTGATAGAATGCCTGACAGCATTGTGTGAGGACACTGTAGGGTACAATAGGAATGAGAGTTTACCTCACTGAATCCTCCTAGTTGAGCTGCTGTTGCTGAATACAGTGTGGCAGTGGGAAACAATGTGATTTCCCAATATTCAAATTCAGGAACTCCAAATTGTAAAAAAATATGAAACAAAAATACAGAAAAACACTGGGAATACACACAGCGTAAAATTTTCGGCAAAAGGTTAACTAATGCTCTGTGACCTGACCTGCTGAGTAAGCACCTTTACTCCATCTACCACAAAAAGCAGGTTTTCCATTTTAATTCCATTTCCCATTCTGTCAGTCTATGGCCTCCTCTGCTGCTACAATGAAGTCATTCTCAGGTTCGATTCTGTCTGGGTGACCTCCAACTGGATGACATGAACACTGATTTCTCCAATTTCAAGTCATTTCTAAATCCCCTTCCCTCTTCTCTCTTTTTCCATTCCCCATTCTAGCTCCCCTCTTAACCCTGCCCTTCACCTCATCTAACCATCACCTCTCCCTGGAGCTCCTTCCCTTTCTCGTATAGTCAGCTCTCCCCACCTAACAGATCGCTTCTTCTTCAGTCCTTTACCTCTTCTTCCTATCATCTCCCAGGTTCTTACTTCATCCATCCATTTTTGCCTTCACCTGTCTCACATCTTTCTGCCAGTCTGTACTCCTCCCCTCCGGCCATCTTCTATTTCTGGTTTCCAGTCCTGATGAAGAGTTTCAGCCAAAACATAGACTATTTATTCCTCTCCATAGATTCTGAGTTCCTCTAGCATTTTACATTTTTGTTCAAGATTTCCAGAATCTCTTGTATTTGTGATTTTTTGTTCTCCCCTCTCTTGTTGGGTAGAAGATACAAAAGCTTGAATGTACATACCACCAGACTCAAAGACAGCTTCTATCAGATTCTTGAACGGACCTCTCGTATGTTAAAGATTAATTATTGACCTCCAATCTACACCATCATAGCTATTGCACTTTATTTGCCTGCACTGAATGTTCTCTGAAGCTGCAACACAATATTCTGCATTCTGATTTCCTTTCTCAATGGCTACTTAAAGCTAGTACATTCATCTAATGATTATCAGAATGTAAAAGATAACCTATGAGGAGCATTTGATGGCTCTAGGCCTGCACAGACTAGAGTTCAGAAGAATGAGAGAGGATCTCATTGAAACTTATCAAATATTGAAAGGCCTAGATAGAGTGGATATGGAAAGGACATTTCCTATAGTCTACGATCAAGGGCACAGTCTCAGAAAAGATAGACATCCATTTAAAACACTACCCTGAATACCATCCTGAGATTCATTTTCATACGGGCAATCACAGTAAATACAATGAAAAATTAATAAAACACTGCGAACAACAAAGATGGACAAACAAACGTGCAAAAGATAACTGTTCAAAGACAAAAAACTAAATATTAATAATAAATAAGCATTGAGAATATGAGTTGTAGTCCTTGAAAATGAGTCTACAGAGTGTGAAATCAGTTCAGTATTGGGGCGAGTGGTTATCTACGCTGGTTCAGGTGTCTGATGGTTGAGGGGTAATAATGTTCCTGAGCCCGATGGTGAGAGTCCTAAGGCTCCTGTGCTTCCTTCCTGATGGCAGAAGTGAGAAGAGAGCATGGCCTGAATGGCTGCAATCCTTGATGATGGATGCTGCTTTCCTGCAACAATGCTCCTTGTCAATGTGCCTAAAGGTGGCGAGGGTTTTACTTGCGTGTTTATTTATTTATTTATTGAGTAATTGATTGAGATACATCTCAGAATATGCCCTTCTGGCCCTTTGAGCCATGCCATCCAATTTAATCCAAGCCCAATCACAGAACAACTTTCGATGACCAATTAACCTATCAATCAGTACATCTTTGGACTGTGGGAGGAACCCAGAGCACCTGGAGGAAACTGAAGCGCTCTTGGGGAGAACACACAAACTCCTTACAGGCAGTGACAGGAGTTGAACCTGGGTCATCTATACTATAAAGCCTTGTGCTAACCACTATGCCACCGTGCAGTCCCATCTGTTTGGACTGGGCCATATCTATTACTTTTTGTGGGCTTTACTCTTCAAGGTTCACTTGGTACATGTGATAACATGTAATAAAGCAGTGCCAATACCAACATTCTCCCCCTCCCAAATGAGTACTTGTTTATTTAAAGGACATTCTGACGATCTAACGCACAACAATTGATAAAATTGTTCCATTACTAAAACAAGCTGATAAACAGTGGCATCTTTTTAATCTGGTCATGTAAACAATGCCCTGCTTCTTTTACTTTTCGAAAGACAAAGCAATATATAAAGAAAATGCTGCACCTTGAGGGGACTCCTGTGGAAGCCAGGGACTTTGGTCAACCTCATCGTCTTCATCATGGGATGAGAGGTAGTGAACCAGCTTCTGATTCTTCAGACTGTGGAAGACAGAAAATGCTAGAAGGTAGGATTTATTAAGGTCTTTTAATTTTACAATAGATGGCACTCATTTTACCTGCCTCCTTTCCCATACATCCAAACAGTATTAGCAGACTAGTTATTCACAAATCGTACCTTCTGTTAATATACTTTCTGGTCACACTGGAAGTCTGTAACTGATGTGGCTAGTTAATACAGACCAGACAGATGTAGCCTGAAATCACAGCCTGGGCTGAATTGAATAATCTTACCCACAATAGGCACAAATACTCCATAATTTTAAGAAGTACCCATTTGGTTAGAAAACTGCAAGTGTCAGTATTGGAAGGACATTTCAATGTTCTGATGTAAGCACTTTAGGGCCCCTTATCCACAAAAGAATATCCTGGCAATGGAGAGGGTCCAGAGGAGGTTTGTGAGAATGATCCCAGGGATGAAAGAGTTAATGTGTGAGAACTGCTGGCTCTGGGCCTGTATTCACTGGAGTTTAGAAGAATGAGAGGGATCTCACTGAAACATATCGAATATTGAAAGGTCTAGATAGAGTGGACGTGGAGAAGGTGTTTTCTATAGTGGGGGAGTCTGGGACCAGAGGATGCAGCCTCAGAATAGAGGGACAACCAATTAGAACAGAGATGAGGAGATATTTCTTTAGCCAGAGGGTGGTGAATCTGTGGAGATCATTACCAGAGACAGCAATGGAGTCCAAATCATTAGTTTAATAATGCGGAGGTTGATAGGTTCTTGATTAGTAAAAACATCAAGTGTTATGTGGGAAAGGCAGAGGAATGAGATTGAGAGGGATGTCAAATGGCAGAGCAAATTCGATGGGCCAAATGGCCTAATTCTGCTCCTATGTCTTATGGTCTTTTGGCCTGTGGACAACTATTGAGAATATAATAAAATTTCCCATATACTTCACAGATATATTATTTTGCCAAAATTTGATACACAAGCAGTTCTGCGGATGCTGGGAATTTTGAACCACACACACAGAAAATGCTGGAGCAATTCGGCAGGTTAAGTAGCATCAATGGAAGAGAATAAACTGTCGATGTTTCGGTCTGAGAGTCCTGATGAGGGGGTTCTCGGCCCAAAACGTTGACTGCTAATTTCCCTCTAAAGATGCTGCCCAATCCACTGAGTTCCTCAGCATTTTGTGTGTGTTAAATAAAAATCGGTGTTTTGCTTTCTATGACAATTAACAAAAGCTTGAGGATAGAGGAGAATGTCTTCAGTTGGTGAGACCGGTGAGGAATCGGGTCCGTGAAGCCGGACAAGGCTGCACCCCAAAGGACACTCCTGGAGATAATCAAAAACAGCCGCTCAGCAAGCTGCAAAAGCGGGAACCTACTTTGGTGAAGAACCACAGTTCGAATGCAGCTGCAGATCACAGATTCCAACAAGACCCTAGCATCTTGAAAAGGAAGTAAGTCCAGAATTAAAGCAGTGCGGCAACTTGAGGGCTGAAGGGTTGGAGTGTTGGTGGTTGCCCATTGTGTCCGACGAAAACAGAAAACTTCTGAGGGAGAGTTTTTAAAGTGAAAAAGCCATTGCACGGGGGCAGTTCCACTCTCACGACCTCAGAAGTCTGGGTCCAGTGGTACGAACAAGTGTCACAAACTGGGGTCTTCCTTGGTTGCAGTGGATGACCATGATGTCTTTTATGTCTTGTCACATCCTTCACTCTCCACAGAGCATTGCAGAACCACCTTCCTGGCCATTGGGTCTCACTGCAGATTTCATCCACTCAGTTCACCAGAGCTGCTTTTGCATGCTAAGAAAGGCATGTCCCTACCTCACTGGGGTTTGAGGCCCACTGGCTATCCTCACCTGGTTTAGCACGCCTGTTGAAGTGGTCAAAAGACATGGCCTCTGTCGCACGCAAACAGCTACTTGGAGCCACAGGTGAGAGCTGAGTGTCCCGTGTGACCCAAAAGTGAGTGAGCTGGCCCAGCCTGGACACTACAAGCCCTTCACCAGAGGTGCTGCCCCTCCCTGGACACCCTGTACACCCATACATCACAGAGAAAGGCACGATGAGACCCTGCAGTGATTTGAAAATGAGGATGAAAATATTCAACTTGAACAACCAATATAGGCCTGCATCCAGGTGATGATTTTGGGGTACAGGTGAGCTACTGTGACTGCACTGTATTCAATTAATCAGTATCTTTAATTGAAAAGATAGATACAGTTAATGTCCATCCATCAAAAACGAAATTTCCCAGTGGCTAAACATTATAATTCCAATTCCCATTCCCATCCTGACATGTCAGACCATGTGACAAGTTGAGGCCACCTTCAAGGTGGAGAAGCAACACCTTATATTCCAATCACAAACAAGAGAAAATCTGCAGATGTTGGAAATCCAAGTTACACACACAAAATGCTGGAGGAACTCAGTAGACAGGCAACATCTATGGAAGAGAGTACAGACAATGTTTCGGGCCGAGACCCTTCAGCTGTCTTTTTTCTATAGATGTACTCTTTTCTATAGATGCTGCCTGGCCTGCTGAGTCCCTCCAACACTTACTGTGTGTGTTACCTTATATTTCATCTGGGTAGCCTCCAACCTGATGGTATGAATATCAAGTTCTCCTTCCGGTAAACAAATTTCCCACCTCCCCTCTTCTATTCCCCTCTTTGGCCTCTCACCTCTACCTATCACTTCCCTCTGGGTCCCTTCTTCCTTCCCTTTCTCCTATGATCAACTCTCCTCTCCTATCAGATTCCTTCTTGTCCAGCCCTTGACCTTTCCCGCCCATCTGGTTTCACCTATCACCTTCCAGCTATCCCCATTCCCCTCCCACCAGCTTCTTATTCTGGATTCTTCCCCCTCCCTTCCCAGTCCTGATGAAGGGTCTTGCCTGAAACGTCAACTGTTATGAGTTCCTGCAGTGTTTTATGTGTGTTGCTTTAGGGTTAATGTTTGCTTGTTACCTTGGACACGGAGGACTGGCTGGTGGGTCATATAGGCTGGAATCATGACTCAAATCTGTCTTCCCCTCATCGTTTTCAGAAGAGTATTTTGTGCTATTATGTATCCCTGTACAAGTGACAGAAAAACTCAAATGACTTCTCATTCACATTTCTTTCATGAAAAACAAATTTAAATGCCGTAACATAACAAAATATCGCACCCATTCAAACTCTGCAAGTTTGCTCAAGCACCAAGGAAGGGAATAGTTAATCAATCTGGCATCTGTTCAGCATGAGCAAATAAAAAAGGGTCATTTAGAAGGCATATAGTGTGTTAGTCTTCATTAGTTAACAGATTGAGTTCAAGACTTTCATGAGGTAATGTTACAGCTCTATAAGCTACAGTTACACCACACTCGCAACTCTTGTGTTCAGTTCTGCTCTGGTCGTCTCATCACAAATGTGGAAGCTTATAAAAGGGGCGCAGAGGAGATTTACCAGGATGCTGCCTGAATTAGACAGCATGTCTTATGAGCATAGATTGAGCAAGTGAGGGCTTTTAACATGTTAGAGGTGTACATAATAAAAACCAACTTTTCTTTATGCTATGGACCTCTACCATTAACCGAGGGGTCCATGGACACCAGGTTGGGAACCCCTGATCTAAAGGAATATTGAACAGGATTCAAACTTTAAATATTGCGGGGCTTTGTTCCACAATCACAGTGCTTTTCAGAAATTAATCAGAGTTGTACATACCAGAAATGGGTCCTTTGGCCCATCATATCTGTGCTGATCATATTTTTGCACTAGTCATATTTATCCACATTAGGATGGTTTCGTGGAGAAATTATTTTCTCTTTCACACACACACACACACACACACACACACACACACACACACACACACACACACACACACACACACACACACACACACACACACACACACACACACACACACACACACACACACACACACTTCTTGCTACATGTCTCTGCCGCATCTGTTTCCAAGATGAGGCTTTCCTTTCTAGAACATCAGAGATATCCTCTTTCTTTAAATACCTGGGTTTCCCTTCCTCTACCATTGATGCTCCCCTCACCTACATCGTCTCCATTCCTAAACATCATTAATCACCCCATTTTCCCGCCGCCTTAATAGAGTTCCTCATATATTTACCTCCCACCCCATGAGCCTCCGCATCCAGCACATCATTCTCTGCAACTTCTGTCATCTTCAATGGGATTCTATCACTAAATACCCCCCCCCCTCTCTCTATGATTCCTTTGTCCATAAGTCATACCCTACTATTCTTCCTCCTGGCACTTACCCTGCAAGCAGAAGTTCTACACCTGCCCATACAAGTTCTCCCTCACCTCTATTCAGGGCCCCAAACAGTCCCTTCAGGCGAGGCAACACTTCACCTGCAAATCTGTTGGGGTTGTTTATTGTATCTGGTGCATGATGCAGCCTCCTCTACATTGAGGAGACCCGTCGTAAATTGGGGGACAGCTTTGTTGAGCACCTTCATTCCATCTGCGACAAGCAGGGCTTCCTGATGGCCAACCATTTTAATTCCAATCCCTATTCCCATTCCAACATTTTGGTGCATGGGCACAATATAGCCACACTAAGGACACTCTCAGGTTGGAGGAGCAACACCTTACAATGTCACGGCCCGGTCCGTGGACTCCTCATTCCAGTTATTTCCTTTTCCCCATGTTCCGTTGGGCATCTTGATTAAGGCACCTGATCTTCATTTCGAACCGGCAGCATAAAAGGCTCCAGGTTACAGCTACTCATTGCTGGACCGTAATCAGAAGTTCGTCACTGGTAACCAGTCACTGGAAGCCAGTCATCTCAGCAAGGCGGCTATGCTCGTCTAGGGGCCACTGAGAATCGTGGACTCCAGTTGCTTCAGTGCTGTGGCCACTTAGTGAATTCAGTCGTTTTCAAGTCCAGCTGAGTTGCCGGCCGTTTTGCCGCTATTCCAAGTAAGATACGAATTCTGTCGTTTTCATGGCTGGCTGAGACTGGGTCAAGTCGGGAGCCTGCCGTGTGCAGTTCCTGGGTTGAGTCGTGAGCCTGTTGCTTGTAGTTTCTGGGTCGAGTCAAAAGCCTGTTGTCCGCTGTACCTGGGTCAAATCGAGTGCCTGCTGTCTAAGTCCTTCCAGCTGAGTAGGCCTGGCCATTTGCCACTACTCCGAGTTGGGTAGTCTGTCTCCTATTGTCCAAGTCCTCCAAGTCTGAGTTCCAAACCGTGTTCCAGTTCCTGGCTCCAAGCCGTGTTCCAGTTCCTGGCTCCAAGCCGTGTTCCAGTTCCTGGCTCTAAGCCGTGTTCCAGTTCCAGGCTTTGTGCTCCGAGTCAAGTTCCGAGTCCAGGCTGAGTCCCAGTCATGTTCTGAGTCCGAGTCAAGATCCAAGTTCCAAGTCTGTCAAGATCCAAGACCGAGTCCAAGTCCTAGTCCAGGTTTTACTGGTTTAATATCCAACGTTTACTTCATGTTGACACTTTTGTTCTCGCTCCCTGGCCTTCCTAGTAACTATCAATAAACACTGTTCTGTTTATACTACTTCTGTGTCTGTGTCCTGCTCTCTGGTCTGCTCCCAACACCTCCTTGTAATGTACAACCATCTGGGTAGCCTCCAGCCTGATGGCATGAACATCAATTTCTCTAACTTCCAGTAATTTCTCCACCACCCCCTCTTCTCACCTGCCAATTACCTCCCGAGGGCTCTCCTCCTTCCCATTCTCCCATGTTCCACTCTCTCTCATAGCCGACTCCTTCTTCAGCCCTTTACCCTTTCCACCTATCACCTCACTTCCCCACTCACCTTGTAGCTTGCCCTCCTTCCCCTCCCCCACCTTCTTATTCTGGCCTCTTCCTCCTTCCTTTCCAGTCCTGATGAAGGGTCTAGTCCAAAACATGGACTGTTTATTCATTTCCATAGATTCTGCCTGACCTGCTAAGTTCCTCCAGCATTTTGTATGTGTTCCTCTGGATTTGCAGTATTTGTGCTTAGTAATTATCTTGCTTCTTTTGGGAGATATTCCTACAGTTTTGGTCACTCTCCTGACTCATTTGTTCATTATGCACCGTGTTGTATAACGTGGGCAATATGGTCTTTCCACAACTATGATTGTTCTTGGCTGATTTTTCAACAGAGGTGGTTTGCCATTGCCTTCTTCTGAGCAGTGATCTTACAAGATGGATGACTCCAGCCATTATCAATACTCCTTGGAGATTGTCTGCCTGGACAACAAGGACTTGTGATATGCACCAGTGCTACTCCTTACCCAAGGGTGCCCTGCAAGCTAGCGGAGGGAAGGAGCGCCTTACACCTTCTTTAGTAGAGATGTATCTCCACCCCACTACTCCCGACAACCTCTTTAAAATGTATGGTGTTTGGCTTGATCATTGCTGCTTTAGCTTTCAGGATATCAGACTGTATCTCCTGGCCCATTTCCAAATCCTACACAGTGGATGCAACAGATCATTCTCTGTTCTTTGCTTTCTTCTGTTCTGAATCACCTCAATTAAACTTCACAGTATGCAGAATGACTTTCAAGACTGTCCACAGAACAAAAATTGCTGCATTTTGAAGAAATGTTTCAATATGAGCAACAGTGTAAAAACAATGGGGGAACTCAGCAAATCAGGCAGCATCATGGAGGGAAACAAACACTCAAAACTTCAGACCATGACTTTTCATCTGAACCAGAAAGGGAGGGGGAAGAAACTAGAAGAGGAGAGGGGATATTCCAATTTAATTACTGAAACATTGATTATTTCATGAATTCAATACGTCACTACAAACAGTGACCAGAAACTTCTCCCACTGAGGCTGAAAACTCTTTCAAGTAGTTACCCAAGTTGCCGAGGCTGAAACTTTCAAGATCTCCTGAATCCGCCACCTCCAACAAAGTAAGGTACAAAGTGTGGCCTTGGAGGTCATCTGTGTTGTCCTGTGAACAGGAGCTGGACGACGTAGTATCTAACAACATTCCTTGCCACGTCAGGTTGTCCTCATGCTGAAACTCTGATTGTGGATAGCTCTCATGGGCTGGCTCACTGTTAAGGTAGCAGCGTGATTTCAGCATCTGTCGCCATTCTGTGGTAAGAGGAAGATGTGAGCTGACATACAATTGATAAAGTGAAATAAAATGTATTGTGTTTCTCTCAATGGTCAAGGATACTTGTGTGCACAAGAATAAGATTCTGCTTTCTGATTCAGCCACCTTGAGACGAGTGGAGTCAGTTTAATCTTTTGATCACAAAATTTGGTGAACTGAGAAAGGTACTTCCTTTACATTGTATAGGGAACTTTACCTTCTACCTACCCAAGGGGTGTTTTATGGGGAGATAACTTTGGTCTGTTTCTCAGGAACTTCTCAGGAGTATTTTTGTTAAACTGAGGGAACTTAACATTGATAGGAGGGACAAGGTAACATAGTGGTTAGCGCAATCGTTTTACATGCGAGTGATCACAGATCCAGGTTCAATCCCCGCCACTTCCTTGAGGAGTTTGTATATTCTCTGTGAGTTTCCTCTGGGTGCTCCGGTTTCCTCCTGCATTCCAAAGACGTACATTTAGGGTTAGTGCATCATGGGCATGCTATGTTGGTGCTGTAAACACGGCACACACTTGTGGTCTGTCCCCAGCATAATCCTCGGACCCGTGTTGGTCATTGACGCCAACGAAGTATTTCACAGTATGTTTTGAGGTAGATATGACAAATAAAGATAATCTTTTAAACCTTTCCTTTTAATCTTGTCTGTCATGTATTTGGTGACAAAAGAACATGAAGATTTATCCTTTAAATAAATCTGGCCTTGGGAGTGTTTGGTGGAATAATGCAAAGGAGCTTTCTTCTGTATCTAAACCTGTGTTCTCTCAGTGTGTGATAGCACAGCGCAGATGGAAATTTATTCTTTATCTGATCTTTGCAGTATATGTCCCAGGAGTACAACAACAGCACTGTTGTAGGCTGAATCAAAAGTGGTGATGAATCAGCATATAGGAGGGAGATTGAAAATCCGGCTAAGTGGCGCATAACAACAACATCTCACTCTGTGTAGACAAGACAAGGAGCTGATTATTGATTTCAAGAGAAGGAAACCAGAGGTTTATGGAGAGTGCACATCAGAAAACCATTTAAATTCCTCAATGTTATCATTTCAGAAGATCTGTCCTGGACCCAGTACATAAGTGCCATTACCAAGAAAGCACAGTGGCGCCTCTACTTCCTTAGAGGTTTGGGAAGAATCGGCATGACATCTAAAACTTTGACAGATTTCCACAGATGTGTGGTGCAGAGTATATTGACTGGCCTGCATCACAGCCTGGTATGGAAACACCAATGCCTTTGAACAGAAAATCCTACAAGAAGTAGTGGCTATGACCCAGTCCATCATGGGTAAAGTCCTCCCCAGCACTGACCACATCTACAGAAAATGCTGTCACAGGAAAACATCATCATCAGAGACCTCCACCACCCAGTACATGCTCTTTTCTTGCTGCCGCCATTAGGAAGAAGAAACAGGAGCCTTAGGACCCACACTGCCAGGTTCAGGTACAGTTATTACCCCCCCCCCCCCACCCAACCATCAGCCCCTTAAACCCAAGGGGATAACTTCACTCAACTTCACCCATCATTGAAATGTTGCCACAACCTACAGACTCACTTTCAAGGACTCTTCATCTCATGTTCTCTGTATTTAATGCTCATTTATTTATTAATATTTCTTTTTAAATGAAACCCCTTTTTAACCAGGCATCTCTAGAAACACGGCTGGTTAGCCCCTCACTAACAAGCCGATGGACTCAGTGGTGAGCAAACCACTTTTCTCAAACTCCATTCATCTAGGGTTAATATGAATTGGGTCCCACTAGACTCGGAGAGCTGGGACCACCTGCACCCCAACTTGAGCGAATACTGTGTAAATGCTGCTCACATGCAATTACCCTTCAGCAAGAAATAACAGACTGTACACTGAACATCATTATAAGAAATGTGTATTGAAAAATATCAACTTATTCAAACAGTTGTTAAAGAAGAAAGGAAAAAAAATAAAAGGGCCCACTGAAACTAAAACAGACAAATGTGCACAGAGTTGGAACTCAAATCTTCCAGAAGCTGGAGGTGTCCCTTACTCATGGCGCCAACTCCTATTCACCGATTACCAACATAACTTTCCATCTTTGACTCCATCGAATCGCGCATTCCGGTTGGACCGAATCCTACCGCCAGTTTTGATCTTCTTCTTTCTCCATCTCCTGCCGAAAAAGAGCCTCGACCCCTTTAGTGTCCATCACAAAACCCCTTCGTACAGCTTCCTCTAGAATCTCCTCCCAATTCCACCATCCTGATTGGCAGACCTGACATTCCAAAGCTAAACGTCACAATTCCTTATCGTTAATGGTAATCCAACTACCAGCAGAACACACTGCTTCTACAGAAAACTATTAAATGAAATGCCCTACAGCATTAGCAACAAAAGCTTAACCAGAGTGTTACACTCCCCGCCCACCAAAAATAGTCATGTCCTCATGACTTTGAAATTTACCAACTCATCATTAATAACACAGTTTTAAAAGGAATTTAGTGATGTCAGGACCTCCAATCCATTTGTAAATGGTAGTGACGTATCTCCGTAGGGGGATAGACACAACTTTCTGTTCCCTTGTGTGTTATAGGCCAGCCTATCTGGGTGGTTTCCTGGCCCTTTTGAGACTTCCTTATCCCACCTTCAGCTTCTTCAGCCTCAAGCACTCTTTGGGATCTTTCCTGTCTCCCCCTGTGCATCACTCGTGCCTTCTGGCAACTCAGATTTCCCCTGTCACTTGGCTGTACTTAGCTGCATCCCCAATTACACCACAGCCCAGCTTCCCTTCATCATCTAGCATCGAGTCTGCCTGACTACTTCAAGTCCCCTCTGCTACCTCTGAGTTAGCAAGGGCAGTTTCAGGAATTTCTTCATCAATTATTGGGGAGTTTGCATAAGGTAATGTATACCACATTCCCATCTCCTTGTCCTCGGAGTCCATAAAGCATCAGTGGTTACATCCCTTTCAGGTTTCTCCACTGATTGCCTCTCTGTTCTCCCACTTCGGTGCAGAGTCCTCCTACAAGGTGTAGGGTCCATGTCAGGCTCTGGGTCAATACGTACCTCCTGCCCTAGAGGTAAAGTGAGATTCCAGTGGAGAATTTTGGCAGGCCTATTCCCGTCTTCTGGTTTCACCTGGAAAAACAGGCACAGTTTGGCATCTGACTCTCCACTACGTAAGGCATAGCCACCCAGCGGTAGCCCCAAATTCCTTATTAAGACTGTCTCTAGGCATCAGTTGGGAGAGCCTAACCTTTTAATCATTTTTCCTCTTGTTTCCTTGATTCTGCTAGGTAGCAGAGAACTCTGCTAGTTCATAAGCCTTTTGCAGTTCCTTCCTTATGTCAGACACATACTTAAGATAGGTCTTCTGTGGCAAGTCTTCCCCGCCAGTCCCAAAACTGAGGTCTACAGGCAATCTCACTTCACGCCCCAACGTCATACAGTATGGCGATAATCTAATAGATTCGTTCTGTGTACTGTTGTAATAGTGGACCAAATTCCCAATATGCTGACTCCATTTGCACTTCTTGCTGATATCCAGGGTTCCGAGCATTTCTAGCGAAATCCAGTTGAACCCCTCAAACTGGGGATCACTCTGATGGTGATAAGGTATGGTCCTCGATTTCTTGACTCCAAGCATGCTCAGTAACTTATGTATGAGCCTACTCTCAAAATCCCTTCCCTAATCACTGTGTATCCATCTTGGAAGGTCATAATAAATGAAATACTTTCCCATAACACTATGGCAATGGAAGATGCCCTCTGATCCTTCGTAGGGAAGGCATGAGCATATCTGGTGTAGTGGTCAGTATTAACCAAGACATTCGCACTGTTGCTGGAATCAGGCTCTAGGGAGAGAAAACCCATACATACTAAATCAAGTGGTCCCACACTTTGTAAATGGGATAAGGGAGCGACCCTCACGGGCAGCATCTTCCTCCGAATACATCGAAAGCACAACACAGTACTCTTCAATCTCAGGCTTCATTAGGGGCCAGTACAGCCAATCTTGGACCACTCCATAGGTCTTGTCAAATCCAAAAGACCTGAATCATCATGAAGTGATCTCAACACAATCCTCCGATGGTTCTCAGGCACAACCAACTGGGAACGCTGAGGCCTGTCTGAAGGGACATGACCCTGTGTAGAACCTGGTTTGTTCCATTCTCTCATCAGTAGAGGTGTGGCAGGGTGTTTCACCTTTTCAACTTGAGCCATATCCTCCTCTGCAACAGCTGACCAAACGGTACCTATACAAGGGTCATCTCACTGAGCTGCCGCAACTACTCAAGGTAGGCAACAGTTTCATATTCAGAGCGGTCAAGTCGCAATAAGCTTGTGGAATGGCGCAACCAGAAGCCCCCAAATTATCCATAACTCTATCTTGCCATAGCTTTGCCTCTGATTTCCCCGTGGCAGAAAACTGGCACTTTGCTTTAACTTCAGTGGCAGGAATGCTCTCCCACTCTCCGTCCATTTCCAGCCCCTCATGCAAATGTCGGGACAACATATCCGTAACAATGTTCTGGTTCCCTGGCTGGTACTTCAGGCTGAAATCATACGCAGACAACTTCACCAACCAATGATGAGACCATCCAATTTTGCCAAGGTCAAGACATAAGTCAATGGATGGTTGTCAGTCCTCACCTCCAACTTGGCACTATATAAATAGTCACTTAGTTTATCCACCACAGCCCATTTCAATGCCAGACACTCCAATTTGTGCATTGAGTAGTTTCGCTCGGAGGGTGACAGACCCCAGCTGACAAAAGCGATAGGTTTCAAACCTGTGCCCTGATCCTGATATAGCACACCTCCTAAGCCCTCTTGGCTGGTATCTGTATGCAGTACATATGGCAACTGGGGGTTTGCAAAGGGCAAACAGGTACATTAGTCAGCAGTTCCTTTAGTGACCGGAAGGCCTCTCCACATTTGGCATCCCATCTTACTCCAAAAGGCTCCAAAGGGCTCAGATAAAATTTACCATCTTCTCCATTCGTCCTCCTCCCTATTTTCCCCAAGAGGGGGTAACCGCACAGAAGTTGATTCAAAGGGTGACTCACTTTGGAGTAGTCCTTCACGAACCTCCAGTAATAGCCACAGGACCCAAGGAACCGTGAAGAGCATTCCCATTCTTGGGCCTTGGCCATATGGTCACTGCCTCTGTCTTGGATGGATCCACAGCTACTCCATCCCATGAGACTATGTGTCTGACTTAGTTGACAGACGTCTGTTATTAACTTTCCTGATCCAGGAGATTGTCTCTCCCCTGGTTTTCTCACAGGAAAACTAGATATTACGGTCAATGGAAAAAGATGTGCTATCGGCATCCTCCACCTGAGAGTGACATCTCTCTCTGAGGTGTTCCCGACAATCACTGTCATCCTGTTTACATTAACAGCAATGGTTTTTGCAGTTCAGACTTCACCAGTACCCCAGCAGGTAAATGTGTCTCCTCTTCATGGTCTCCGGTGCATTTACAAGGAGGGCCTTGGCATCAGGCATTCCAGGAAATTTGGCGCTTCCTGTCACTCTGGCTACTTTCCTAGGCCGTAACACAAAGGGTTTGGACTGGGTATACCACATAGTCCTCATTTGTGCTCATCATCCAGCCTAGGATGGGCTTGCACTTTCTCAAGAACAGCTCTGAACACTGAGTGAATAGGCAAGGTTTTCAGAAAACTTTCTCCAATTTTCTCCTTGCAGGGTCTCACTAGCCTTCTCACAAAAGGAATATTTGTTCCAAAAGAACGGAAGCTTCACCATTCTCAAACGAGTCTGGACAAACACCAACGAATCAAGGGCCTCAGCTACTCCAAAATCTGCTTCCAAAAACTCCAGCTTCAATGACCAGTAACCATCATATGGGTAGTCATCAGTACTAAGGCCCCAAAGCTCTAAGGCACTGAGTGGTGTTAAAGGTAAATGCATCAAATACCAGTTGTAGAAGGATCTGTATAGTAGAGTAACCTGAAAACGTGTGTCAAGTATGGATACACTAGAGCTTGACCCCACTAAGCATTCAGGAATAGGGTTTGGCACTTGGGTGTGTCCCTTGATACATTGATTGGAATGTGATCCCCCTGAGTCGCCAGGCTGTTCCCTCACTGGGTCTCTCCAAAGTTTCCCGACTTCCTCTTCTGGTTCAGTAACCGTTCGGTCGCTTTTGGAAGGTTCTCCCGTCCCTCAAACTCCCACTTGAAATGTCCATCCTCACCACAGTTTTAACAGACAATGCTAGTCACTCCCCTGATCAAGGGACCCCACTCACTGGAACTTAAAACGTCCCACCACTGGGTCCAGCTCCCTATCGGCTGGTGGGAACACCAGTTCATATAACTGAGATACCTCAGCTTTTAAATCTTTCAAGAAACCCTGCAAAACTCCCACCTGTGTGGCATTAGGGGCTGCTTCAGCAACAGAGGCTACTACCAAAGACAGCCCTGCTGAGAGGCCTCCAGCTCCTCCACTGCATCTGCAATTTCCTCCTCTCTGACTTCTGATCAGCTCAACAAACGGGGCGGGGGGGGGGGGGGGGTGACCTACAAGACAATCAGAGGCTTAAAGCAATCATGTCACATGACTGTGCACCTTTGCCACTTGGTCCATCCTTAATTGATTTTTATTAGCCTGTAGGATGGTTCATTTAAGGTGCAAACAAAGCAGCTGTCTTTCTATCTGAAAAACATAGGCAGTTTCTCCTCTTTCTCCTGGAATATACACCTGAACCTCACTATAAGCTCCAGTGGGCTGCGCTTCGTGCCTAAAACATTTTCTAACACTTGCATATGGCACACAGAAGTGGCAAATGGGTCCTCTGCCTTTAAGGACTTTGCCATCTCAGCAGCCAGACTTTTTGAACTCCAGTCGCTATCTTTTCATGTTATTTGAGCACTGCCACTCATCCAGCAACTGAAATGTCTGCTCTGCCCAAGCCTCATATTTCTCCTCCCCCTCGGGGGTGGGCTTTACTCCCAAAAACATTCTCAGTCTACAATAACTTTGGATCTCCTCCGGTGCACTTTGGCATTTATCTACCAGGGAGGTAGTTGCCAAAACCAACTTGGAGTTTTCACCACTTGCTGAAGGACTCAGTAGGCCTTTCACATCAGACAACTCCTTCCCCTCACTCCGCAGAAATAAGAGCAACTTGTCTTTAAAGTCTCCACCCTCAGCTACAGGAAACTTGATTTCCAGTTTGACACCCTCGCCTACACTCCCCTCTTCTCTAAAAGTATGAACAGCCCATGGCCTCGTCTCTCTAGATGCCCCAATCGTAACAGGTAGATTCACTCCCGTCATGGCATTGCTTGTCTGAACTAAAACAACATCTTTGCACGCTGTTTGGTCAAACCACCATTCCATGATCATAGCTTTCCTTAATACTGGAACCGAAAAAACTCCAAATCAGCAATTCATCTGGGCTGCGGATATCCACCCCGTTCAGAACACAAGCATTAGTTGTGAATAATATCTTTTTGAATCACACCAAAGCTTAATCTCTACAGCATCCATAATCAAGCATCTTAATCCTTTCCTGAGCACTAGTTTAAACACAGGCTTAAACACACAAACCACTTCATTAATTCTTACAGCAAATACACAGTATTAGTGAATCAGGACCCGGATGAGCCCCCAGAATGAAATCCCTTTTTACAGGGTCTCTAGAAACAAGGCTGGTTAGCCCCTCACTAAGCCAATGATTCAGTGGTGTGAAAACCACTTTTCTCAAACTCTATACGTCTAGGGTTGCTATGACTTGGGTCCCACCAGACCAGGAGAGCTGGGATATTTCGACCACCCACACCCCAATCTGAGTGAATACTGTGTAAATGCTGCCCACGTCGGCATGAAATAACAGATTGTACACTGCATATGAAAGGTGTATTTATGAATATCAACTTAATCAGACAGTTGTTAAAGAAGAAAGGGGAAAAAAAGGCCCAATATAATTAAAACAGTAAAATGTGCACAAAGTTGGAGCTCAAATCTTCCAGAAGCTGGAGGCATCCTTGTACTCATGGCGCCAACTCCTATTCACCGATTACCAAAAGAATTTTCCATCTTTGACTCCATTGAATCACGCATTCCGGTTGGATCGAATCCTACCATCAGTTCTCTTGATCTTCTCTCTCCATCTCCCACCAAAAAAACAGAGCCTCAACCCCTTTTTTGTCTGTCACAAAACCTCTTCACCCAGCTTTTTATAGAAGCTTCTCCCAATTCCACCATCCCGACTGGCTGACCCGACATTCCAAAGCTGAACATCACAACCCCTTATCTTTTACGGTAATCCAAACACTACCAGCAGAACACACTGCTTCCACAGAAAACTATTAAATGAAATACCCTACAGCATTAGCAGCAAAAGCTTAACCAGGGTGTTACATAAATTTGCACAGTTATTATCTTTCACAGACGAGGTGAATACCCGAGTTGGTGCAGTCTTTCACTGATTCTGTTATGGTTACTATTCTATGAATTTCTTGAGTGTGCTTGCAAGACAAAGAATCTCAGGGTTGTACATGGTGACATATATGTACGCTGATAATAAATTTACTTTGAACTTTGAGTATTTGATGAGTATACAAGGTTTATGGTATACAGATACCATAAACCTTGGCTGGCTGGTGGCGCAGTAGCATCAGCGCTGGACTTTGGAGTGAAAGCTCCCGAGTTTGAATCCAGCTGGCTCCAAAAAACCTGGAGAGGGATGGGCTCTGCCAGGTTTCAGATGCCCAAGACATGCCGTACGATGAGCAATCACCAAGAAGATCGGTGAAAAAAGTTTCAGTCCTGATGAAGGGCCTTGGCCCGAAATGTCGACAGTGCTTCTCCTTATAGATGCTGCCTGCCCTGCTGTGTTCCACCAGCATTTTGTGTGTGTTGTTGGGTGAACAAAGTTTGTCATAGCAGCGCCCTGACAACCCCACCAGCAGATAACACACACACACACACACACACACACACACACACACACACACACACACACACACACACACACACACACACACACACACACACACACACACACACACACACACACACACACACACACACACACACACACACACACACAAAATAAACCTATGCCTATCTTGAGTTTGTAATATGTTACTGAGTGAAACAAAAAATGACACCTACATGGGTCAACAGGAACATCTGATATATTGATAAGCAGAGTTTATGATCTGGAACAGATGTGCCAGCAGATTAAAGCAATAGGGTTGTTGCCATGGGGAACTTCAAATTCCCTAATAAAAACAGAGACCTTCTGAATGCAAGAGGTTTAAATGAGGCAGAATTTGTTAGGAGCATCCAGGAGAGTTTCTTAAATCAATATGTAGATAGTCCAACAAGGGAGGGGCTATACTGGACTGGGTATTGAGTAATGAGCCTGGCCAAATGACAAAACTTTCCGTAAATGAACAGTTAGGGAACAGTGAACACAACTCCCGAAGTTTTAAGCTAGCTATAGACAAGCATAACAATGGACCTTGGCGGAGAGTATTAAATTGGAACAGGATAAATCAGACAACAACTCAGGAGAGTTAATTGGGAACAACCGTTTTGGGGCAAGCCCACATCCTACATGTGGAAGGTTCTAAGACCATCTGTACAGAGTACAGGACAGGTATGTTCCAGTAAGAATGAAGGACAAGGAGAACCTTGGATGTCAAATGAAGTTGGTGAATTTTGTCAAGAGAAGAAGGAAAAGTATGTAAAGCTTAGGAAGCTAGAATCAAACACAGCCATTGAAGATTATAAAGAAGCCAGAAAAGAACTCAAGAAGGGAATTAGGAAAGTCAAGAGGGGCCATGAAAAGTCTTTGACAATAGGATTAAAGAGAATCCTAAGAGATTCCACACATACATCAAGAGCAAGACAATAACTAGGGAGAGGGTGGGACTTCTCAAGGATAAAGGGGAAACATTTGCTTGGTTGTGGAAGATGCAGGTGAGGTCCTGGATGAGTACTCTACATCAGTATTTACCAAGAAGAAGGACATGAAGGTTAGGATGATCAGTGCTGAGAGTATCAATATGCTAGGGCATTTCGAGGTAGAGAAGATAGCGTTGGGTCTCTTAAAGAGTATTAAGGTGGATAGGTCCCCAGGGCTTGATGAGAAAGACCCCAAGTTATTGAGAAAGGCAAGAGATGAGCTTTGACCAATATTTTCATGTCCTCTCTAGTCACAGGTGAGATCTCAGAGGACTGGCGAGTAGCTAATGTTGTTCCATTATTCAAGAAGGGAACAAGGATAATCTTGGAAACTATAGACTGATGAATCTTACATCAGTGGTAGGGACATTACTGGAGAGAATTCTTAGGGTTAGGGGTTATAAGCATTTGAACAACCATGACCTAATTAGAGCGAGCCAGCATGGCTTTGTGTGGGGTAAGGCGTGTCTTACTAACACGACTGAGTTCTTTTGAAGAGATGATAAGGGTGATTGATGAAGGTAGCTGAGGATATTGTTCACATGGATTTTAGTAAGACGTCTGACAAGGTCCCTCATGGGAGGCTCATCCAGAAGATTGAGATGCATGGGATCCAAGGTTTGGCCATTTGGGTCTAGAACTGGCTTGTCCATAGGAGAAAGAGGATAGTGGATGAAGGGACTTATTGTAGCTGGAGATCTGTGATTAGTGGTGTTCCGCAGATATCTGTACTGAGACCGCTGGTGTTTGTGATGTATAAAATGATCTGGATAAAAATGTAGATGGGTGTGTTGCAGATGATCATTGGTGTGGATAGCATAGAAAAGTGGCAAAGAATACAATGAGATGTAGATAAGTTGTAGATATGGGTGTAAAATTGGCAGATGGAGTTTAACTTGGCCAATGTGAAGCATTGCACCTTGGTAAGTCAAATGCGAAGCGACAGTACACTGTTAAGGGCAAGATCTTTAACAATTTGATGAGCAGAGGGATCTTGGGGTCCGAGTTCATAGCTCCCTGAAAGTGGCTACACAGATTGATAGGGTGGTTAATAAGGCAATTGGCATGCTTGATTTTATTAGTCGAGGCATTTAGTTCATAAGTCAGGATGTTGTAGTTTTATTAAACCCTAGTTAGGCTGAGTCTGGAGTATTGTATACAGTTCTTTTTGCCCCATTATAGGAAGGATGACTAGGCTTTGGATATGGTGCAGAAGAGGTTTACCAAGATGTTGTCTGGATTAGAGGACATATTCCACAACAAGAGGTTGGACAGACTTAGATTGTTTTCTCTGGAGCAACAGAGGATGAGGGGAGATCTGATGGGAGTTTATAAGATTATGAGGGGCATAGATAGAATAGACAGACAGTATCTTTCTTCCAATGATTGAAATGTCTAATACTAGAGAGCGTGCATTTGGGGTGAAGGGGGTAATTTCAAAGGAAAAGCAAAGGGCAAGTTTTTTTACATAGAGTGTGGTGAGTGCCTGGAGTGGTGGTAGAGGCAGAAACATTAGAGACTTTTAACAGACCTTTAAATAACATATGAATATGAGGACAATTAAAGGCTATGGATATCGTGTAGGCCAAAGAGATTATTTTAATTAACCATATGATGACTAATTTAATTGGTTTGGCACAATACTGTGGGCTGAAAGGCCTGTTCCTGTTCTGTAGTGTTCTATGTTCTATAATAGATGAATCCATGTCCAGAATTCCATACCTGTCTTTTCCACCCACTTCTTTTTCCTAGATTTGGAACAGATATTCCTCAGCCTCATTTTCTTGAAGCTTGGAGATGAGGAAGGACTGCTTATCTCTTCTGTATTACTCTGAACAGCCTCCTCTGTACTTGTAGACTCCACTCTGTTTAAGCAGCATTCTAGCAAAGAAAAATTAGCATAGCTATTAATGAAAATGTTAAATGAATAATTTCCTTCTACATCTTACCTTTTACATGCAAAAACATTACGAGCCAATTCAGCGCAAAAGCTATCTAACCAACTTTGACTGATATTGCAGATCAGAGTTGGTAAGGTAGAGGTGAAACAGCAAAATGACCTTGGAAGATCCTGAGGCTCAAGTTCACATTTATTGTCATGGGCAAGCATACCCAGGGTAGTACTAGTAGTGTGATCACTTGAGTCGAGTTTGATGCTCTCCTAAGGGATTATTCCCTTAATAGAGAACACCTGCGTGTAACCTTGTTGTGTGTAGCATGGGGAGACAGCCACCACTTGGTCCTTGACAGATCAGGGTCAGGGTCCAGTGGCATGGCATCCAAACAACTGGGGACCCTTCACTGCTGCAGCCTTCCTCCCACTGCCATTGTTATGTGTCATCATCCTCTGCCAGCTCCACCACTGAGGTCTTGGTTGGATCGCTCTTTATCTGGAATTTCCTCCCTTGACCTTACCACCATGGGTGACCCTACCAGGCGCTAAGGTCCAGACAGCATCGCTCTCAGGATCTCAGGAACTCACAAGCTTCTCCACCATGACAAGGTGATAATTCTTGGAGAAGGGTATAAATGGGATCCAGAATATGAATGCCATGAAAATTAACTTCTTGCAGCAGTAGTACATTACCAACATGAGAAAGGCAAGTTACAATGAACTTAAATTAACATAAATTATACATAATTTACATATGACTTTGTGATATGGTGCAACTCAAACTACCTGCGTCTCAATATCACCAAGACCAAGGAGATGGTGGTGGACTTTAGGAGATCTAGGCCTCATATGGAGCCAGTGATCATTAATGGAGAATGTGTGGAGCAGGTTAAGACCTACAAGTATCTGGGAGTACAGTTAGATGAGAAGCTAGACTGGACTGCCAACACAGATGCCTTGTGCAGGAAGGCACAGAGTCGACTGTACTTCCTAAGAAGGTTGGCGTCATTCAATGTCTGTAGTGAGATGCTGAAGATGTTCTATAGGTCAGTTGTGGAGAGCGCCCTCTTCTTTGTGGTGGCGTGTTGGGGAGGAAGCATTAAGAAGAGGGACGCCTCACGTCTTAATAAGCTGGTAAGGAAGGCGGGCTCTGTCGTGGGCAAAGTACTGGAGAGTTTAACATCGGTAGCTGAGCGAAGGGCGCTGAGTAGACTACGGTCAATTATGGATAACTCTGAACATCCTCACATAGCACCATCCAGAGACAGAGAAGCAGTTTCAGCGACAGGTTACTATCGATGCAATGCTCCTCAGACAGGATGAAGAGGTCAATACTCCCCAATGCCATTAGGCTTTACAATTCTACCGCCAGGACTTAAGAACTTTTTAAAAGCTATTATTAATGCTTTATGAGATAGTGATTTAGATGCATATCATATTTTTTACTGAGTTAAGTATTGTATGTAATTAGTTTTGCTACAACAAATGTATGGGACATTGTAAAACAGTTGAATTTCCCCATGGGGATGAATAAAGTATCTATCTATCTATCTATCTATAACAATAAGCATAATGACACTGATGCAAGTTGAAGAAATATAAAGATGAGGGAATGTTAGGGTATTTCCATGTCTGATGGCAGTGGGGAGAGAACTGTTGTTGAACACTGAGGTGTGGGTCTTTAGGCTTCTGTATCTCCTGCCTGAGGGCAGCATCGAAAAGAGGGTAAAGCCCAGATGGTACAGTTCCTGATGATGGTTGTAAACTTCCTGAGACACCACCCCTTGTAGGGGTTGGAGAGGGTAGTGATAAAGGCATGGCTTATCAGATGAGGAACATTTGATGACTCTGGGCCTGTTACTCATTGGAATTCAGAAGAATGAGGGGGGGAGAGAATCTTATTGAAACCTTTCGAATGTTGAAAGGCCTCAATAGAGAGGATGTTTCCTGTGGTGGGGGAGTCTAAGGCAAGTGGACGCAGCCTCAGAATAGAAGGATGACCCTTTAGGATAGCGATGAGGAGGAATTTCTTAAGCCAGAGAGTGGTGAATCTGTGGAATTCGTTGCCACAGGTGGCTGTGGAGGGTCATTGGGGATAATTAAAGCAGAGGTTAATATATTTTTGATTAGTCAGGGTATGAAGAGATATGGAGAGAAGGCAGGAGATTGGGTTTGACAGGGAAATGGATCAACCATGATGAATGGCAGAACAGACTCAATGGGCCAATGGCCTAATTCTGCTCCTATATCTTATGTCTTATGGTCTTATGTAGGGATGGTCAATATTTAAAAAGGATATATTGAAATGAGAAAAGGTCATCTGACCCATTCACAGCTCATTAATCCAAAAGGTTATGAATATTTTGAAAGTTAAATCAACAAAATTGTTTTGTCAGGGAGTAGGGCTGCAGAGATCCGTGTATTGTGGGCTTTGACCTTAATTCAAATATATCATCCGTTTTTCATAAACACAAGAGATTTTTGCAGATGCAAAAATTTTTGCACATCCAGAGTAACACAAAATGCTGGAGGAACTCAGCAGGTCAGGCAGCATCGATAGAAGGAAATAAACAGTCGACATTTCAGGCCGAGTCCCAATGAAGGGTCCTGGCTTGAAATCTGTTTAATATTCTTCTCCATAGATGTTCCTCCAGCATTTTTATGTTGTTCTGGTTGGTTTTTTAATTTTTTTTTATTCTTCCATCAGAAAGGAGAGACCCCAGAGGCCAAACTTGGATTTTTAACACATTGGTACAAGAGATATTTCTATATCCTTCAAGCAGCAGTTTAAAGATGACAAGGAATGAACAATAAATTGTCCCTTAACTAAAATAACTCATTGTTATTTGCATCAGCAAGTCCCAAAATTCCCAAGAGTACCTTGGGATTCTCAGTCTCAGAATTCTACTTCCCTTCTTCAGGGATGTAAGGGGAACTTCATTCTGAGGTTGGCAGAGTATTGAACAGACTGCTGGCAGAAGTGGTGGATGCAGATATGATTCAAACATATGGATAAGTACATGGATGGGAGAGGTATGAAGGTCTTAGTGAGGGTTGATGGCACTAGGTAGAATAACTGTTTTGCATGGTCCAGGTGGGACAAAGGACCTGTGTCTGTGCCTTGGTGCTCTATGATTCTACTTATCGATGTGCTGTCAAGCGTGAGCCTGGGACAAAGAACTAACACTAGCCCACCATGCCAGGTACACATAAGATTCTGGTAACTTGCGGTCCGGTTGTAGAATGTAAAGGTGGTTCTTCAGTTGAGATTCCGTGTGCTCACCATTTTCATCTATCTCCACAGAATGATTCTTTAGCAGGGACTTAGCATTGCTGATGTGCCTATTAAGAAATGCGATGTACAGCAAAACCTGGTTCAGAACCTCCTTCTGTAAAAGAAAAGAGAACTTACTTCTACCCATTCAACATCTCCACCCATTATCGCATCCCATCACCACCACTTTATTTCCTGTCAGAGTCACCTTATGTACAGATACTCCTGTACCCAGCATCACTTTATGGACATTCAATCAGTCTATGTATGTAAGATAATCTTATGTATTTACATGTTTTGTGTTCTTTATGCTTATTGTGTTTTTATACTGCACTGGACCAGGAGTAATATTTTGTTTCCCTTTACATTTGTGTACTGCGGGATGACAATAAACAATTTTGAATCTTGAGACAATATTTCAGGATCTGTAAGAACTTTTAAATGTAGTTCACAGACAAATAAGTATTTCTGAAGTGCAGTTCCAATTGCACAGCAGTCAATCACGCCAGCTAAATAGCTAAAGGTCCACAAACAGCAGAAAATTTACAGCTAATGAATCTATACGCGCATTCCCACCCCACCCTCAGCAAGTGGTTGTCATTTCGATGGCCCTGGCTGAGGACATGGGCCTGTAGCTTGGGTATGTGTTGACAACCCCACCTCTGAAGACACTGCGATAAAATACACGATTGATTGACAGCTGCTTGCTGCGGGAGATTCTGCAGGTCTCAACGTCGTCCATGAGACCATAACACATAGGAGCAGGATTATCGGCCCATCAACTCTCGTCATTCTGGATGAGCCTCAGCATCGTTAAGTAACACTTCCACATTCTTGTGAAGCCTATCTGTCCAGTTAATGTCAGTTCTGCACTTAACTTGTTATCTGACCAATGACAGGAGACCCGGTGGGGGGGGGGGGGGGGAGGGTGGGAGGGTGTGTGTGTGAGAGAGAGAGAGAGAGGAATGGGAAAGGGGTTTGTTTTGTTGTTTTTCTGCTGAAGACTACACAACTTCGGTGTCAGAATGCATGGCAACACTTGTGGACTGCCCCTAGCACATCCTCAGGTGTATTGATTGTTAACACAAATGATACATTTCACTCTTATGATTCGATGTACACATGATAAATAAATCTCAATCTGAATTCACATTCTGTTGACACCTGAGTAGCCTCCAACCTGATGGCTTGAACATCGATTTCTCCTTCTGCTAAACAAATTCCCCCCCCCCGCCTCCTCTATTCCCCACTCTGAACATTTACCCCTTCTCACCTACCTATTCCTTGCCCCTGGGTCCCCTCCTCCTTCACTTTCTCCTATGGTCCACTCTCCTCTCCTATCAGGTTCCTTCCTCTCCAGCCTTTGAGCTTTCCCATCCACCTGCCTTCACCTATCACCTTCCAGTTAGCCTCCTTCCCCTCCTCTCCCACCTTTTTATTCCAGCATCTTCCCCCTTCCTTCTCAGTCTTGAAGAAGGGTCTTGGCCCGAAACATTGACTGTTTATTCCCCTCCACAGATGCTGCCTGACCTGCAGAGTTCCTCCAGCATTTTGTGTGTGTTGCTTTGGATATTAAAATACTTGTCTAAGATATGAAGGTTTAAGGAGAAAGGTAGCAGGTTGAGAAGTGATCTGAGGAGATGTTTTTACACACAGAGGTGGCTGGAGGTGGAATGTATACCCTAAAGAGTTGGTGACAACAATTAATCTTACAACACTTGAGAAACAATTCGACAGGCACAGAAGGCCTAATGAGGGTAAATAGGAGTGGTGTAGATAGACACAGTGGGTGGGCATAGTGGGTCAATAGACCTGGTTCTGTGTTGCACAACTCTATGGATGAAATGCCCTCACATCTTGAGAATATCAATAAAGAGACAGTGTTTCGCTTAACATCTTGTTTGAAAGGTAGGACTTCCTAGCACCTCCAACTTTTTGAGCACTCAGTTATATGGGCTGAACGTCGATTTCTCAGCATGGAACTTGAAGCCATGACCTTTAGACAAGAGAGGAGACAATTGGTGGAAGGGAGGCAGTGACTTCATGTAAGCTCAGTGGCCACTCTACTAGGTACACCTGCTCGTTAATGAAACACCCAGCCGAAGTTCTGTAAGAAAAAATGTCTTGTTAGTGAGGGAGGTCAGAGAGGAATGGCCAGACTGGTTCAAGCTGACAGGAAGGCAACAGTAACTCGAATAGTCACGCGTCACAACAGTTGCGTGCAGAAGAGTGTCTCTGAATGCACAACACATCGAACTTTGAAGTGGATGGGCTACATCAGCAGAAGACCTTGAACATACACTAATAAAGTGGCTACTGGGTGTACTTACACAGTATTCAGCTGTGGTCCAACTAATATTGTACCAAGAGCTCAATGCTCTTATAGTCTATATCCCAGTGTATGTAGGCTGGCCCCCCAAATGTCTTTATCACCACTTAGCAATTCTTTAGTGTCACAGAGAACATAGAGCAATACAGCACATGAACAGCCCTTCGGGTCACAATATCTGTGCCTACCCTGATGTCAAATCAATCTGCTTGTAAACACTTCAATATTCTTCCACTCCCTGCACGTTCCTGTGTCTTTCCAAATGTCTCTTAAACTCCACTATTGTGCCCATTTCCACTACCAAACCTGGGAGTCCATTCCAGTCACCCATCGTTGAAATCATTATCTTGATCACATGTTTCCATGATCTGCACTCCAGTCCAAACCCCATCAGTTAACTTTAACATTTATTTTTAAAGGTACCTCCTGCACCTAATAAAGTGGGCATGAGTGTATTTAAAAGCTAAATACAGTCACTTTAGATAAATAAATAACCAAGGTAGCAGTAAGACTGAAGTTAGAACTGGAAACACTGATTATGCACAACGTTTGATAAAGGGGGAAGACACAATTTGGGTGGCGATCAGCCCAATACAAACGGGAACTGACAACAGGATGTCCATCTATTTCCTAACTAAAGACAAATTCACTAAGTTCCTGTTCATGTTTGATCTGATCAGCTGTGGGCAAATAAGCAGAAACAAAGAAGTCATAAGAAAGTGTAGTAATATCTTTGCATCCTCATATTTGGCAACAGAGTGGAATTTTGACAAGTCTAAACTCAGTTCTATTTTGCTTTTAACCGTCATTCTAACGCAGGCATAAGACAGCCAGATGTACAGCATAAATACAAGAGGTTCTGCAGATGCTGGAAATGTTGAGCAACACACAAAATGCTCAGCAGGTCAGGTAGCATCACCTGATGTCACGAGCATTGATGTCTTCAACATCTGATAATTTCTCCATCTCTCATTCTCTCTTTTCCCATTCCTCATTCAGGTAATCCTCTCAATTCTTTCTCGCTTGCCCGTCATTCTCTCCTTCTTCCCAGTCTTCCTCTCCTCTTCTTTCATACTTCTTCTTCAGCCCTTTACCTCTTCCACCTATCACCTCCCAATTTCTGACTTCATCCCCCCATCCCAAACATACTCACCATTCCCCTCACCTGGTCAACCACCACTTGTACTCCTCCCCTGACCTTCTTATTCTGGCTTCTTCCCCCTTCCTTTCTAGTCTTGATGAAGGGTCTCAGTCCGAAACGTCAACTGTTTGTTTCCCTCCATAGATGCTGCCTTTCTTGCTGAGTTCTTCCAGATGTAGAGCACGTTTTTTTTTTAACATTCCACTGCCCAGAAAAGCAGCATAAAGTTTGATGACATTTCTTACTATTATCAGAGTGAATTGCAATTCAGCATCAAAGTAGTACACCAATCTCAATCACATTGCCTATGTTCGTTCATTAGTCCCATGTTGTATGACATTGGCAATCAGTTGCTTCCAGCATAGCTATACCCACTCATGAGGAAGCTTTCAGGAGTAAACCCTGAGGAAAATATGAAGCTGGAGTCTCTCGTTAAGTTCAATGTTGACTCCTGCAATGCCACTGGTGGCAAAATGTATTAATATCTGCCGTTCCTTTAAACTTATCAGCTGTGTGGAGAGGGCAGTCAGTTCTCCATATTGTGCTGGCTTGGTTTACGTGCCGGCTTGTGAATCATGTAGACAACTGGAACACAACCTCTATGGTCAATCCTGACCAACGGAGTGCCTCAATCCTGATAAGTTAGGCATGTGGGCCAATGATTAACAACCGGCTTTCAATCAAGATAAATGTGAGATATCACATTACAGTAGGATTTGTACAGTGAATGGTTGGGCCCCTGGGAAGTGTTATGGAACAGCGTACCTAGGAGCGCAGTGCATAGTTCACTAAAAGCAGCATCACAGATACACAAGGTAATGATATCCTGGTCTGACATGTTTGACATGCTGGTCTTCATCAATCAGGGCACTGCATACGCTGCAGTTACATAAAAGTAGGTGAGGCTGCATTTGGAGAATGTGCACGATCTTGGTTGTCCTGTAATAGGAAAGATGTTACTAAGGTATAAAAACTGCAGAAAAGATTTACCAGGATATTGCCTGGACCTGGTGGGCCTGAATTACATGGAGGGGCTGTGTAGCCTAGGATCTCATTTCCTGGAATGTAGGAGATTGAGAGGTGACCTGGTAGTCAAGATCATAAGAAGCGTAGATAGGATGAAAGCACATAGTGGGGTTTTTTTGCAGGGAGAGGTTGCTAAAAGAAAGAGGGCATAGTTTGAGACTGGGGTGGTGAAAGATTTAAGAGAAACAGATATCAGGAGTAGCTTCTTCACATAGAGGATGGTGTGTATTTGGAAAGAGCTGCCAGAAATAGTGATTGAAGTGAACACAGATTTGGATTGACATCTAAAACTTTGAGAAACTTCTACGTTAGAGTAGTTGAAAGTATATTGTTTGGCTGCATCACAGCCTGATATGGAAACACCAATACCCTTGAATGGAAAACCCTACAAAAAATAGCGGATACGGCCCAGTCCATCAGGGGTAGAGCCCTCCCCACCATTGAGCACATCTACATGAAAACTGTCACAGAAAAGCAGCATCCATCATCAGGGACTTCCACCACACAGGACATACTCTCCTGTTGCTGTTGCCATCAAGAAGAAGATACTAGAGCCTCAGGACCTATGCCACTAGATTCAGGAACAGTTACTACCCCTCAGCCATCAGGCTCTTGAACCAAAGGTGATAACTTCACTCAACCTCACCCCATCATTGAAATGTTCCCACAATCAATGGACTCACTTTCAAGGACTCTTCACCTCATGTACAATATGTATTGCTTATTAAGTTTAAGGGAAACATGAGGGGAAACTTCTTCACTCAGAGGGCCATGAGAGTGTGGAATGAGCTGCCAGCACAAGTGGTGTATGCAAGTTCAATTTCAAGACTTAAGAGAAGTTTGGATAGGTATATGGAGGTTTATGATTCCAGTGAAGGTCAATGGGTGTGGGCAGTTTAAATGGTTTTGGCATGGACTAGATAGGCTCAAGGGCCTGTTTCTGTGCTGTACTTCCCTAGAATTCTACATATCATTATTATTATTATTATTTCTTCTTTTTGTATTTGCACAGTTTGCTGTCTTCTGCACTCTGGTCGCATGCTCAAGTTGGAGAGTCTTTCATTAATTCTGTTATGGTTAGTATTCTATAGATTTACTGAGTATGCCCACAAGAAAATGAATCTCAGGGTTGTACATGGTGACATTTATGTAACTTGATAATAAATTTGCTTTGAACTTTGAACATTAGCAACATTCAAAGGCCATCTAGCAAAGTCCATGGATGGACAAAGATTAGAGGGCAATGGGTAAACACAGGAAGATGGGCAACACAATCATGATAGATAAGTTAGACCGAAGGGCCTGTTAATGTGCTGTATGAATCTATAACTCTAAGAGGACACAAAGATTAAAAGATTGCATCTAACTAATGCCATCCAAGCATTATCCTCTGACTACTTGTGGTTTACTGGGGTTGCTGACGTGGCTAGACACATTGCAGATTTACACCATTAAATGAGTAATAACGCCTGTGCATGTGATCTCAGTACCCAGTCACAAGGCACACAATGTACAGAAATACTATGTTTATGTAGAATTGTAAAGAATATGCACATGCTAATTGCTGAATGTGCTTTCATTCTTTGCTTACTGATGGGTAAGAAGTTTGTGGAACAGTATTGTGTTAGTTTTGATTGAACAGTGAAACTAGGCTGAAATGGGATGAGTGAGATCCCAGTGGTTATTTCTGCTGGGGATCCCAGTGGTTATTTCTGCTGGGTATCCCCTAAGTTCTACATTTTATCATTACCCTCCCTGCAGACACAATTCTCCATTTTCTGTATGACCACTTTATTCTGTACGCCTTGTACCTAATAAAGTGGATATTGAGTACATGTTCGAGGTCTTCTGCTGCTGTAGCCCATCCATTTCCTGGTTCATTCAGAGATGTAATTCTGCACTCATGGTTACTTAAGTTACTGTCGCCTTCCTGTCAGCTTGAATCATTCTGGTCGTTGTCCTCTGACCTCTCTCATTGAGAGTGCTGAATCTCTGGAATTCATTGCCACAAGTGCCTGTGGAGGCCAAGTCACTGGGTATACTTAAGGCAGAGGTTGAGATACTTGATTAGTCAGGGCATACGGAGAGAAGGCCAGAGATTGGGGCTGAGAGGGAAAATGGATCAATCATGATGAAATGGTGGAGCATACTCAATGGGCCAAATAGCCTAATTCCACCCGTATATCAGGTGGTCATTAACAAAACGTTTTCACCCACAGAACTGCAGCTCACTGGAGTTCACACCATTCTCTGTAAACTCTAGACACTGTTGGGTGTGAAAACCCAAAGAGATCAGCACTTTCTGAGATACATAAACCACCCTTTCTGGCACCAACAATCTTATTCCACAGTCAAAGTCACTTAACTCACATTTCTTCCCCATTCCAATGCTTGGTCTGAACAACAAATGAATCTCTTGACTATCTGTGCATGCTCTTATGCATTAAGTTGCTGACACGTGATTGGTTGATTAAATATTTGTATTTGCATTTGGTGTACCTAATAAAGTGGCCACTGAGTGTAGCTGCAGATGATACTCAGCACTGGTACGATGAGCCAAATGATATCATTTTATAACGATGAACATTAATAGAAAATGGTCAGAACATTAAACATTGTCATTTCAACTGAATGAGGAACACGCTGTGTCTTCATTCCATTTGCCTTCTTTAGTTCAATTAGGTTTCATGATTGAAAAATATACATTTGAGTCAACACACACTTGCAAGAAGGATCACACACAAAATTCTGGAGGAACTCTGCAGGTCAGGCAGCATCCATGGAAATCTTCCAGAAAGGATGCCTGTCTGTTCGAAAACTGAAGATCTATACATTCTTGCCAGGAAGTGGCTTCTATTTGCTCTGTAGAACTTTTGGCCAATACAAAATTCATCAATCTCAATTGAACACTCACCCCTTTAACTCCAAAGATTCCCGTGGTTGGGTATTAGTTTTGTTAAATTATTGTCACATGTACTGAGATAAAGTGAAAAGTTTGTCTTGCATACTCTCCATACAGATCAAATCATTACACAGTGCATTAAGAGGACCACAACCTTGACGAGGTTTGGAGGCTTATGGGCCTCAAAGGCCCAGAGAACTGTGTTGACTGGAGTCAGGGCCTTGTGCTTTGGCTCTTGGTAGAGTCAACCATGCCAAACAAGTCAAAGGGTAGAGGCCAGACTAAGAGTGGTCCATCAGTCCTCCAGGTTTGTGGGTTCAGCTCAGGGCTAACAACCCTGACTGGTCAAACAAAAAACAGCAGTGAAGAATCCTTTATCTTTGTGCAACAGTATGGACAGACAAAGATGGAGGACCTTCATTGCTGTCCTAAACACCAGCACCGTCACAGGCAATAAGTAAGTAAAAAAATAACAATACAGAACAGAGTGTAAAAGCCACTGAAAGAGTGCAGTGCAGGCAATTGATAAAATGAAAAACCACACTCATGGTCCACCTCATGGTTCAATAATCTGATAAAAGTGGAACGGAAGCCGTCGTTGAGCCTGGTGGTGCATGCTTTCAGGCTTTTGTATCTTGTAGCATCACAACAGCAAGTTGCTGGTCTCCACTCTTGTTGCTGCAGAAGCGACCTCTCTCTCCCTTGCTGGAGAGAGAGATACCGAAGTGCTGGTTTGTGAACTCCAGGTCAATGGACTCATTTGTGCTTCTGCTGCTGCTCACATGGTAAGGATGGGTTGGGGTGGCAGGGGGGAGGGTCAGTGCTTCTGCTGAGATGGGTGTCTCCATGCTTTTTGCTGCTGCTTGTACGGAGGGAGGGAAAGGGGTCTTTGGGACTTCAATGTTTCTATCGTTCAATGGACTTTCTTTGTATTTGTGGATGTCCGTGAAGTGAATGAATTTCAGGTTGTATACTGTATACATACCCTGATATTAAATGTACTTTGAACTTTGAATCTTTTGCTCTTCGGGAGGGGAAAAAAGAGAGAATGTCCAGGATGCACAGGGTCTTTGATTATGCTGGCTGCATTACTCTGGCAGTGGTAAGTACAGACAGAGTCCATGGAGAGGAGGCAGGTTTCCGTGAAGAAACTCTCTTCAGTTTCCTTTGGTCACATTCAGAGCAGTTGCCATACCAAGCCAGACAGAATGCTTTCTATGGGGCATTGATAAAAACTGGTAAGAATCAACAGGGACAGACAAATTTCTTTAGCTTCCTGAGGAAGTCAATGGGTTGTTAGAGGTAGTGGAGGAATGGTGGGCTGAGTAGTAGAGAGTGTGATTAAGTGCCTCCTTGGCCAGCTGGTGGCGCAGTGGCATCAGCGCCGGACTCCAGAGCGAAGGCTCCCGAGTTCAAATCGAAGTCGGGCCACCCCGAGCACACTTTCCATCCGTGCCGGGTTGAGCGTCGAGCTAGCCACTCAGCCTCGTAAAAAATACAAGGGTCGAGTCAGGAATGTTCATATTGTGATCCGGTTAATCTGAAAGGAGACCAATCCTGACACCACACGCCAGACAAGAATGGCTGACTGTCTGGTGCGACACGCTAAAAAAAAGCGTCTCCTAACGTCATTCTTGAACAAAGGTGAAGGACAGTGCAGGTGTTGGAGTCTGCAACAAAAAAGAAACTGATTGCTGGAAGTACTCAGCATGACAAGCAGCATCTGTGGAGGCAAGAGGGTCAGAAATGTCAATTTACACCTTTTGCCCCCACAGATGTTGCTTGACCCAAAGAGTTCTTTTGGCGTTCTGTTTTTTTGAATCATCCTCAAATGGCCTGGCTCTAATTTAAAGCTTATGGCTCCCTCTTCCAGAAGATAGTTTAGCTCTATCTAATTTATAACTTGTTTTAATCATCTTAAGCCTGCTGATTATATCAATCCTCATCTTCTGTGCTCATGGAATCCAAGCGTAGATATGGAACCTATTCACATTATTTAGCCCTTTGAGAACATTAAAGCACGGTGCTGAGGGAGAGTGCAGAGCACACCAGGAGGCCAGCTTGCAGGATAATCAACTGAACTTTATTGATAACCCTGCTTGTACAGTGTGTGAACTGCTCCCATGTGGGAGCAGCTAACTACGTGGCACAGGACTAACATTATTAACCAACACTCAGGCCCTTCAGCCCATGATGTCGTGCTGACCTTTTAATCTACTCTAAGGTCAATCTAACCCTTTCCTCCTAAATATTCCTCCATTTTTATCATCCATATTAATATTTAAGAGTTTCTTAAATGTCCCTTATGTATTTGCCTCTATCACCATCCCTGGCAGGGTGTTCAACGTACCCATCACTCTCTGCGTAAAAAACCTACCTCTGACATACCCCTCCTATACTTTCCTCCAAACAACTTAAAGTTATGCCTCCTCATATTAGCCATTTCCACCCTGAGTAAAAGTCTCTGGCTGTCCACTTAATCTGTGCCTCAGCTTGTGCACCGCTATCATGTCTTCAAAGCCCGAGCTTGTTCAATGCAAGACATTAATTGCTATCACTCTGGTAAATCTGCATCTGTTTCAAAGATGACATTTCCTTCGAGGGGCGTGGTCCCGGAACAGAGCAGTTCAGATACAGTGCATACCTGAGCTTCATTCCACTTCCAAGTAACTTCACCTTATGTCAACAGTAATGAGCTCATCAAATTCTGTTTTGTACTTGTCCACATATTCCTTCCATGATAAATTACTTAGAAGTGAAAGTAATTTTCAGTCTTAGCTCAGCTGAGGGAATGCATATTATGGAGGAAAAAAATCCTGAACAGCTTATACAGAAGACGGGAAGATTGGCACCAGAGTGTGGCAGCTTATCGCAAGCTGTCTTTTGCAGATCTGCCTGTTTCTTCTACTATAATTGCTTTACTCTTTCAAATCTAAATCCTGTATCTTTAAAAATACATCTTATTCTGCATTCTGTTATTGTTTGTACCTCTAATAACTCAACGCATTGTCATAATAAATTGATCTGTATGGATGATCTGTAAGACAAGTTTATCACTATACTGTGATATATTAAGTCAGAGCCGTACAGCACAGAAACAGGCCCTTTGCCCATCTAGTCCATGCTGAACCATTATTCTGCCTGGTTCCATTGAACTGCACCCGGAACAATGCCCTCCGTACCCCTCCCATCCTTATACAAATTTCTCTAAAATGCTGAAATTAAACCTTTACCCACCTCCAGCAGCTTGCTCCACACTCTCACTGCCCTCTGAGTGAAGGCATTCCCTCTCAGGCTTCCCTTAAATATATCAACCTCCAGTCTCACCAACCTCAATGGAAAAATGTGACAATAATAAGCAATTTACCAATTTAGTTTACTAAGATGAGGGAGGAGGTTAGTTTTTGCTTGCAACAACAGACACAAGATGCTGGAAGAACTCAGCGGGTCAGGCTGCACCTACAGAAGGAAGTAAACTGTTGACGTTTCAGGTGAGACCTCTCATTGGGACTGGAAAAGAAGGGGTCATAAGTCAGAATAAGAAGCTGGGAGGCAAAGGGTTGAAGAAGAGGAATCGGAGGAGCATGTTGGTGGAAGGTTCTCGTACCTTTGTGAGACGCTTCTCCTGTTTCTGTAGAGGCAAGGGCAGAATGGCAGCCAGCTCCCGCAGTGAATCCACATTGCTGCGATACTGCTCCCTGGGAAGAGAGCACAGAAATGTCTTGCTGAGAGGACATCTGATTAGAAGTAAACTGGATGGGCGGTTAAACAGAAAAAGTATCAGAAAGCAAGATGACGAAAGCAGAGACAGAGAAAATAATAATGTAGGGAGAGAAGGGAGACAAAAAGAAAGTGAAAACTGCTAGTGAGTGCAAGTCATAGAAAAAAGGACATTACGGGAGGGAAGGAGGGAGAAAGGGTGAGAGGGAGCAGGAGAGGGAGAGGGGGAGAGGAAAGTAAAAGGATCTCCATTTGGAACAGAGATGAGGAGGAATTTCTTTAGCGACAGGGTGGTGAATTTGTGGAATCCATTCAGACAGATGGCACTGGAGGCCAAGTCATTGGGAATATTTGTAGCAGAGGTTGATAGAAAATATAGAATAGCAGATTGCAGGCACACCTTTAGTCTACTCTATAATTAATCTAACCTTTCCCTCCTATGTCTTATGGTCTGAAAGAAAATGCACCAACTTACTTCATCTTGTGTGTGACTGAAGGACAGACATAAAAAGGACACAGGAAAATCATGGGACAGAGTAATATACAGCAGCATGGCAGTTAGCACGACGCTATTACAGCTCAGAGCATCTTGGAGTTCAGAGTTCAATTCTGGCACCATCCTGTAAGGAGTCTCTATGTGGAATATGTGGGTTTTCTCTGGGTGCACCAGTTTGCTCCCACTGTTCAAAGACCTACCGGTGTCGGTTAACTGTCATTATAAATTATCTCGTGATTAGGTGAGGGTTAATCAGGGTTGTCAGGGGTGGCTAGGGCAGCGTGGCTCGAAGAGTCAGAAGAGCCTAGTCCACACTGTATTAGCTGCTGCTGGTGAGAATTCACGCTGGGAGCATATACGAGAAATTCACAGGGTGCAACATTTATAGGAACTTGGGATGAAACTCCATGTTGGCAAAAACTTTGACCTCCAATAAGGAGGGGAGGGTGCTTAAAAAAATCCAGTTTGAAAAAAACAAGTTCCATTCCGCATTCCCAAAAATAAGCTCCATTGAAACGCTCTGTTAGTTATTGTCACCCATTAGAGTAGGTTCTCTCTGAGACCTCGGAGCACCATCTGCTGGCCTGCTGTGGCAATCATATTCCACTATCAGGACACTGCTGATTGCTCTTCTCATTGCTACCACCAGAGACAAGGCACACATTCAACATATAAACAGCCGCATTTTCCCCCCTCTGCCATCAGATTGAATGAACAATGAACCTATGAACAATGGCTGACTATGTTGGCTCTCTTTTGGCATTATTTATTCATATATTCTTCTTATATATTTTACATAACACACGCCTCAAAACATCAAATTTCACAACATACAGTACCGTGCAAAACTCTTTTATATATATATCTAGGGTGCCTAAGACTCTTGCACAGTACTGTATTTGTCAATGTGGAGCATAGAGCAAATTTATAAATCTGGCAGGAGCAAAGGATGTTGGGAATGGCGAGGGTGAAGCACTGCAGGGGATGTGGGACAGGTGGCAGAGAAGGAGTGCCAGGGCGGGGAGGGGGTGGCACAGGTGCAGACATACCCTGCCCTGAGATACCAGGGAAGGTTACTTGATTCCAAACAATTGGTCTAATGATCATTACAGAATGTCTCTCTGGTGCTTCCTGCTCCCTCCCCCTCTCAATTCCCCTTTTCCCAACTATGACTCCCCTCACCCTGCCCCCCTTACCATTCTCAGTCCGCAATAGAGATGCTTATCAGAAACAGGTTTATCATCACTCACATATATCATGAAATTTGTTTTGTTTTGTGGTAGCACTACAATGCAATACGTAAAATTACTATGGCACTGTGCAAAAGTCGTAGGCACACTAGCTATATGTGCCATGGTAATGTCAGTGATATAAACCTGATTCTAGACTCTGATATCAGAAATGAACACAATTAACATTTATATAGTGAATACAACATCACGCAGAATACACTAAATGATCCCAAATCGGTCTATACTAGTTTTATTTTATTTCAACCTTTTTACATATCTTTCTGCTTATTTCTAATCTTTCACATTCTCCAATTTCCTTGTGCAAGGAAGTTCTCTGTGTCATAAGATTTAACAGTGATAGTTTCACATTAATTGATCCCTACGTGTTGACTCTTCCAGAATTTGAAATGCTTCCCAGTACTAAGACTGTTCCTTTGAAATAGGTGCTGCAGTGATTGAGAAAAACAACTCCTTTTCATGAAAAGTGCCTCTGAACTTGTTATCACAACAAATTGCTGTGTTATTTGGCAAATTTAGCAACAATATGAAATATCCAGAAACTGCAGTGGAATGAGTCTTATCACATGGTAAGTTCTATTTCCCAACCCAGGTATGAGGACAGTTCAGCAGCCAATGTGAAACATGTTCATGGCTGGGATTGAGATTCATTTATTCATCAAAACATACAGTGTCGTCTGCGTCAGCAGCAACACAACCCAAGCTGGTGCTGGGGGGAGCCTGTACATTTCACCACATATTCCAGCACCAACATACAGTACTGTGCAAAAGTCTTGGGCACATATATATAGTTAGTGTGCCTAAGACTTCTACACAGTGCTGTAGTAATTTTATGTATTGCATTGTACCGCTGCCACAAAAAAAAATTCATGACGGGTGTGAGTGATAATAAACCTGATTCTGACATGAGTCACAAGTGAGAAGTGGGCAGGAAGAAGGGAATCATGGTTGGAAAAAGGGGGAGAGGGGAGGCAACAGGAAGCACCTGTTCTATAATTCTGACATTCTGTAATGATGAATAAACCAATTGTTTGGAATCAAATGACCTTGCCTGGTGTCTCAGGGCTGGGTGTGTTTGCATTTGTGCCACCAACCGCCCCTGGCACTCCTTCTCTGTCACCTGTCGCACACCCCTCCTGCAGCACGCCACCCTCGCCATTCCCAAAATCCTTTGCCCCAGCCAGTTTTACAAACTTGGTCTCCACTCCACGTTGATAAATGCAGCAACTGTGCAAAAAGTCTTAGGTGCACTAGCCAAATATTTGTGACTAAGACTTTTACACAGTGCTGTAGCATGCTCACAAATGTTCAGCTGAACAAGTAACAGAACAAATGCCTTATTTCCCTCCCATCCACTGACCCATGAGTCCTCTAACCCCAGGGTAAGCTACTTTAGGACTTGCAGACTTCAGCCATCAGGCCTTGACTGCAGGATTTCCAACTGACCTCCAGGCTTCAGTCTCTGGACTCGCCAATGATGGGACCTTGAACATTAGTTCTTGAACTCCAGTCTTGCTAACTCATGTACCTAGGAGGTTACCAGCTCTCATGCCTCCTGCCCACATGGAGCACCATTCCCAAAACGTAGCAATGACTCACTGACTTGGGCGGGAGGGGCACCAGCCCTCATCTTTGCTGGTCTGCCAGTCTGACATCTGACTACAGATATCCTTCGTTGCACATCCACATTGCTGGCCTTCAAACCCTGGCCGTGGAGTGGAGGCATAGACTCCACCCTGCACATTCCTGTCCCTAAACCCTAACCTGACCCCTAACTCCCCTCTCTGTCCCCCTATTTCAAGCAGTACCAATTGTGACAGATAATTCACACGCAGCAAAGTGCCATCAACTGTGGCATGATAAATAACCAATTAGTCTATTTTACACTGGTCAAAGGATATCTGCTTTCATCTGCAATATTTTACACCTATCAGAAAAACAGAGGCAGTCTAATTTCTCCTCTGAAGCTCAGTACCTTAACTGTGCAGCTCTCTCTCAAAATGTCAAAGGGAATCTATCAACCCAGGACTACATGGTAAAATTTTGTGGAACCTGAACCCATGATAATGATTGTGACACCACGGACTGATAACGTTCACTTATAATCTAAATTTAAGATCATAAACTATAGAAGCAGAATTAGGCCATTTCGTTCATCCAGTCTGCTCTGCCATTTCATTAAAGCTGATCCAATTTCCCTCTCAGCCCCAGTCTCCTGCCTTCTCTCTGTACCCTTTGATGCCCTGACTAATCAACAACCTATCAACCTCTGCCTTAAATGTACCCAGTGGCCCGGCCTCCATAGCCACCTGTGGCAATGAATGCCACAGATTCACCACTCTCTGGCTAAAGAAATTCCTCCTCATCTCCATTCAAAACTGACGTCCTTCTATTCTAAGACTGTGCCTTCTGGTCTTAGACTCTCCCACCACAGGAAACATCCCCTCCATATCCATTCTATCAAGGCCTTTCACCATTCAATATGTTTCAATGAGGTCACTCCTCATTCTTCTGAATTCCAGCGAGCACAGGTCCAGAGCCATCAAACACTCTTCATGTGACAAGCAATTCAATCCTGGAATCTTTTTTGCTTAGTTCCACATTGAATTATAGAGCCTCCCCAAGTTATGTATAACCCATACATAGAACTGAGTGTTTGGGGATCAGTGGGATCCCCAATTCATATAACTTAGGTTTGCAATGTTAATCTGGGCACATTATTTTAATGGACTCAACAACTGCAACAGTCAAAGGTGAATCTGTCTTTCTACAAATACTAGCACACCCAGAAATACCATTTAATGCTGACATCTCTGCATTCTAACAAAAGGCAGCAACAGCTTCCTAAATGACATCATTGCACAAATCGGAGAGCTATCCACTGGACCCCTGTTGCCATAATGACCTGACATTGCATTTTAAATGCGGTCTTTGTTCCACTACCTTCGTAAACATGTTTGTTTTAAAATTGGTACAATTTTGCTTTCCACTTGACTCACTTTCAAGGACTCTATAAATCATGTTCTCAGTACTATTTATTTATTGTTATTATTTTTTGTATTTGCATAGTTTGTCTTCTTTTGCACAATTGATTTTTTGTCATACATTCTGTGCAGTTTTTCATTGATTTTATTGTATTTCTTTGTTCTACTGTGAATGCCTGCCAGAAAATGAATCTCAGGGTAATATATAGTGACACATACAGTCGGCCCTCCTTATCCGCGAGTTCCGCATGTGCAAATTCAACCAACCGCAAATCGGGAAAACCCAGAAGTTCTCTCTCCAGCACTCATTGCTCGAGCATTGTTCACCTCGTGTCTCGCTCATTTGCTACTTTGTTCCTGTGAAAAAATGGCTCCTAAAAAGCAATTACGTGGTCAAAGCAATTCCTCAAAGGCTAAGAGGGAGCATAAAGGGCTATATCTCGCCGAGTGTGTGGCTAAAGGACATGTCACAGAAGCATATCCCTGTCGATGGCCAAATTATACGTGAAAAAGCTCTTAGTCTCTATGAGCACTACTGTGACGGGGTTGATGAGAGTGAGGGAAAAGAGTTTAAGGCTAGTAAGGGATGGCTGGCTGGCTACGTAAAGCGCTACAGCCTCAAGAATGTAAAGATCACGGGAGAATCAGCATCAGTTAATGCCGAGGCCGCAGCAGCGTTCCCAGAGGAGCTCAAGAAACCCACAGAAGAGAAAGGCTACCTTGCAAGATTTGTTTGAAGATGCAAAGAAAACGAAGAAACAGCTTCCTATAACAATGTTTCTAACTGAAGCACCTGCAATTCTATAGTCTCAACATTCAACGCTTGAAGATCCTCAGCCCTCAACCTTCAGAGTTTCTGAATTTAGTATTATACAGCCTCCTCCAAAGCATCTTTTATTCCCTAAACAAGACAGTGTAACAACTACTGTACAGGTATTAAAAGTTTTACTCGTTGTTTGATCATTGTTTGCCTCATGTCTCGTTCATTCGCTGCTTGTCTTGTGAGCGAGAGGAACATGTACAGTTTTTTTCTTGTCAATATTCCCTAAACAAGACAGTATAACAACTATTTACATAAGGGACTTGAGCATCTGCGGATTTTGGTATCCGCAGGAGGTCCTGGAACCAATCCTTCGCGGATAAGGAGGGCTGATGGTACACACTTTGGTAATAAACATACATTAAACTTTAGTAAATGACTGACAACATCCTCTCCATGTCCACTCTATCCAGGCCTTTCCGTATCTGGTAGATTTCAATTAATTTCCGCGCCTCGTTCTTTTGAACTCCATTGAGTACAGGTCCAGAGACATTAAACACCCCTCATGCCGCGTGCGGGCTTGCCAGGTGAGAAGACACTGGAGGCGGTGTAGCGTGGTGTCCGTGCTCGGTTGGGAGCTGGCCTCTCCCACTGGTGCTGCCCTCCAGTGTTTGATTGGTGGAATGACAGGCTAGATTGCTGCGAATTGTACCATCAATTTGCTGGGCATGTCACTTAGGGGATTGAACTAAATATGTGTGTTTTTTTGTGTGACTATGTTTTTTTTTGGTCACTATTTTGAATGTGCTGTGTATGCTTTGTCTTCGGATCATTTCCTGATCGGTATGTCTTTGGATTGCAAGAGAGGGAATTTGTTGAATGCCTAGTCACTAGCGGTGTGCCAGAGGTCATGAGTGGCAGACAGCAGGAGTGAGTGACATTGCTATTACAAAGAAAAAAAGTACTAGGCAAACTCAAAAGTTCTAAGGTGGATAAGAGACCTGGAACAGATGGAGTACATCCCAGAGTCCTGAGAGAAGTTGTTGAGGAGATAACGGATGCATTGGTCATGATCTTTCAAGAATCACTTGATTCTGACATGGTCCTGGAGGACTGGAAAATTGCAAATGTCACTCCACTCTTTAAAAAGGGAGGAAAATGAAGGAATGAGGATAAGACAACAGAAATTATGGGCCAGTTAGCCTAACCTCAGTGGTTGGGAAAGTGTTGGATTCTATTATTAAGGATGAGGTTTCAGGGCACTTGGAGACTAATGATAAAATAAGTCAAAGTCAGCATGGTTTCTGAAAGGGAAATCTTGCCTGGCAAATCTCATAAGAGTTTTTTGAGGAAGAAATAAGCTGCGTGGGCAAAGGAGTGGCAGTGGATGTCATTTACTTGGATTTTCAGAAGGCGTTTGATAAGGTGCCACAGATAAAAGGCGTTACGGAAAAGTTACTGGCATGGATAGAGGAATGGCTGACAGGAGGCAGCGAGTGAGAATAAAGAGGGCCTTTTCTGGTTGGCTGCCAGTGACTAACGGTGTTCCTCAAGGATCAGTATTGGCACTACTACTTCTCACATTGTTTCTCAATCAATAACAGAATTGATGGCTTTGTGGAAAAGTTTGCAGATGATTTGAAGACAGTTGGAGGGGTAGGTAGTGCTGAGGAAGCAATGCAATTGCAGCAGGACTGACAAATTGGAAGAATGGGCAGAAAAAGTGGCAGATGGAATACAGTGTTGGGAAATGCATGATAATGCATTTTGGTAAAAGGAACCTTTTTCTTGCTTTAATAGGATTTTTTCCCCTGTTTTTTGTGTCACCATATTTTTTAATCCTTAACATTGTTTTTTTTCCCCCTTTGTTTCCATTAACCGAGGTGCCCACGGACCCCAGGTTGGGAACCCCTGCCTTAGGAGAACATTACACTCAACTTGACCGACTGCAAGGAGAATTCACACACAGTTAATCTCCCAACAAGTTTCAGCCTAAGTATTTTACCTTTGCTTTCGACGATGTTGCAGCGGAGACAGTTTAATTTTCTGGCTTTCTGGAGTCAGATGTTCTTCGTAATTCAAAGTCAGAATCTCTCTCCTTGATGGAATCTCTACATTTTGCTCAAAATTCCAGTCCTGCAATAAATTAGAAAGTACAATAGTTCTTCAGAAGGGACAATAATAAAATTGGTAATCACAGAATTACCAACCATTATTAGCTGACTAGTGAAGAGAAGCCTCTTCAGAGTAGGATACAGATAAATGATATTCCTGCCAAACACCATACAGTTTATAAGTCCTCCAAGTGAGATTCTATGACAATAGGTAAAAGACATAGATACAGTGGACAGCCTGTATCATTTTCCCAAGGCACCTCGTTAGAGAAAGGATGTGGAAGTTTTAGAGAGGGCGCACAGGAAATTTGAGTTTTGAGATCATCCATCTCCTATCCCACATTAGGGATCCATCTTGCAAAGGTCCTGTTGAAAGGCATCCAGCCTTAAAGCAGCAGTCAGTTCTATTATTTGAATCTAATTATGTGGCAGGAAGGTGCAAAAGGACACTTACCTCCACTTCATGTTTAACTTGGATTAAGGAAGACATTATTCTCAAAAGCATTCCTTTCTTTCTCTCTCATTCATGATCCTGTAAGCATAAAGCAAAATTTATTCCTCTATAGGATGTGTATTGTGCTTTCCATTCTAGTTATTAACATGCCACTGTTCTTAGTTTTTTTAAATTTTGAGTCAAATCCTCAGAATTAGAAGTGACCATTCAGCCCCTCAAACCTGCTTTGCTATCCAATTATGGTACTGATACTTGCCATCGCTGTGAGAGAATGCTCTCTACTCCCTGGATGAACACAGGGCACTGATATTCCAAAGGTCAACACCATTCAGTAAAATCTAAGCCACTTGATTGGTATCACATTCACTTCTTTCATCACCAGTGTATCTGCACCTCAGTTACATGCCAATGTGTTGCAAGAGTACTTCCCAAGTCCACAACTTTTACTACAAAGTAGTTCAAGTGTAACAGGTGCACTCACCTGATTTTACCTATCATACCTTCCCCTGACTTCACTTATCACACCTTCCCCCTCACCTAGCTTCACCTATCACACCTTTTCCCTCACCTGGCTTCACCTATCACATATTCCCCCTCACCTTTCATACCTTCCCTCACACCTGGCTTCACCTTTTGTACCTTTCGCATCACCTGGCTTCACCTATCACCTTCTAGCTTGTCCTTCTTCCCTTCCTCCCACCTTATTCTGGCTCTTCCCCCTTGATGTAGGAACTCGGTGTGAAATATTGACGGTTTATTCCCCTCCATAGATACTGCCTGACCTGCTTTCCTCCAACATTTTGTGCGTGTTACTCTGGGAAATATCTGAATTTCCATTGCCACTGTATCTAAGTATTGGAAATCCTTACATAATTGCAAGCAGGGAGCACTTTCACCACGCAAACTTGTGTTTTCAAAAGGGGGGGGGGGGTTCATCGATGCCTTATCAGTGTGAATAATAAATGTTGCCTCGTTTGTGACACCCACATGGCACAATTAAAACTTAAGCCTCTTCTTAGCATCAGCTGTTTTTAATCCTCCAAACCTCAGACCTTGTGTTTCATACCCTCACTGATCAAAGGGCCTCTGAAGCTCTTTAGGGGATTGTAAATCAAACAAAAAGTCCCCTCACAGCTAATTCTGCACTTCATAAACAAATGGTCACACATCAAAGAGATCTGAAAATAAGACCATAAGACATAGGAGCAGAATTAAGCCATTCAGCCCATGGATCTACATGCCATTCCAGCACGGTTGACTTATCATCCGTCTTATCCCCATTCTCCTGCCTTATCTCTAACCTTTGACTAATCAAGAACCTATCAACCTCCACTTTGAATATACCCTAATGACAGCCAACTGTGACAATGAATTCCACAGATTAACGACCCTTTGGCTAAAGAAATTCCTCATCTCTTTTCTAAGGGGACGTCCCTCCATTGTAAAGGGACATGAACAAACATCCCAGCTGCAATTTTTAGACTTCCTCCTCTGATCCCTAGTCCAAATGGCCAAATGAAATTGTTTTCAGTCACAGTGCACCTTAAGGACTTCAATACTCCAATCATATCAGCCTTAATTTTATTTATGTAGAGATAAAGTGTGGCTCACTGAGACGTGCTGCTCAGTAACCCACCAATTTGACCTGAGCTTAATCATGGGACAATTTACAGTGACCAATTAACTTAACAACCAGCACATCTTTCGACTGTAAGAGGAAACCCACATGCACATGGGAATAAAGGTTCGGCACAGACTAGGAGGGCCGAATGGCCTGCTTTCTGTGCTGTAGTGTTCTATGGTTCTAATGTACAAGCCTTCTTACAGCAGATGCCGGAATTGAACTCCAGACTCTGGCGCCCAAAGCTGAAATACTGTGGCACACCCCCCTGCTGCCATTCAACAGTGATGTATTCAACTCCGCACATTCTAGCTGATTTCCAACAGATTATTTCCTGACGCAAACACAAGGAAATCTGCAGATGCTGGAAATTCAAGCAACACACACAAAATGCTGGTGGAACTCAGCAGGCCAGGCAGCATCTAAAGGAAGAAGTACAGTTGACGTTTCGGGCCGAGACCCTTCGTCAGGACTAACTGAAAGAAGAGATAGTAAGAGATTTGAAAGTAGGAGGGGGAGGGGAACATGCAAAATGATAGGAAAAGACCGGAGGGGTGGGGTGAAGCTAGGGGCTGGAAAAGTGATTGGCAAAAGGGATGCAGAGCTGGAGAAGGGAAAGGATCATGGGATGGGAGGCCTAGGGAGAAGGAAAGGGGGAGGGGAGCACCAGAGGGAGATGGAGAACAGGCAGAGTGATGGGCAGAGAGAGAGAAAAAAAAAGGGAGGGAAAATAAATAAATCAGGGATGGGGTAAGAAGGGGAGGAAGGGCATTAATGGAAATAGAGGAATCAATGTTCATGCCATCAAGTTGGAGGCTACCCAGCCGGTATATGAGGTGTTGTTCCTCCAACCTGAGTGTGGCTTCATCTTGACAGTAGAGGAGGCCATGGATAGACATATCAGAATGGGAATGGGACGTGGAATTAAAATGTGTGGCCACTGGGAGATCCTGCTTTCTCTGGCGGACAGAGCATAGGTATTCAGCGAAACGGTCTCCCAGTCTGCATCCGGTCTCACCAATATATAAAAGACCGCACTGGGAGCACCAGACGCAGTATACCACACTGGCCGACCCACAGGTGAAGTGTCGCCTCACCTGGAAGGACTGCCTGGGGCCCTGAATGGTGATGAGGGAGGAAGTCTAAGGGCAGGTGTAGCACTTGTTCCGCTTACAAGGATAAGTGCAAGGAAGACACCTCCTTCGACCTGGAATGAAAAGCCTCATCCTGAGAGCAGATGTGGCGGAGACGGAGGAATTGTGAAAAGGGGATGGCATTTTTGCAAGAGACAGGGTGGGAAGAGGAATAGTCCAGGTAGCTGTGAGAGTCTGTAGGCTTATAGTAGATATCAGTAGATAAACCGTCTCCAGAGATGGAGACGGAAAGATCGAGAAAGGGGAGGGAGGTGTCGGAAATGGACCAGGTAAATTTGAGGGCAGGGTGAAAGTTGGAGGCAAAGTTAATGAAGTCAACAAGCTCAGCATGCATGCAGGAGGCAGCACCAATGCCGTCGTCGATGTAGCGAAGGAAAAGAGGGGGACGGATACCCGTATAGGCTTGGAACATGGACTGTTCCACAAAGCCAACAAAAAGGCAGGCATAACTGGGACCCATGCGGGTGCCCATGGCTACACCCTTGGTTTAGAGGAAGTGGGAGGAGCCAAAGGAGAAATTATTGAGAGTAAAGACTAATTCCGCTAGACGGAGGAGAGTGGTGGTAGAGGGGAATTGGTTAGGTCTGGAATCCAAAAAGAAGCGGAGAGCTTTGAGACCTTCCTGGTGGGGGATGGAGGTATATAGGTACTGGACGTCCATGGTGAAAATAAGGCGGTGAGGGCTAGGGAACTTAAAATCATTGAAAAAAATTCAAAGCGTGAGAAATGTCACGAACATAGGTGGGAAGGGATTGAACAAGGGGGGATAAAATAGTGTCAAGGTATGCAGAAATGAGTTTGGTGGGGCAGGAGCCAGCTGAGACAATGGGTCTACCTGGACAGGCAAGTTTGTGGATCTTGGGTAGGAGGTAGAAACGGGAAGTGCAGGGGGTGTGGGAACTATGAGGTTGGTGGCAGTGGATGGGAGATCCCCAGAGCTGATAAGGTTGGTGATGGTGTGGGAGACAGTGGCCTGGTGCTCCTTAGTGGGGTCATGATCAAGGGGTAAATAAGAGGAGGTAGCAGCGAGTCGTCGCTGTGCCTCAGCCAGTCAGAGGTCAGTACGCCAGACTACAACAGCCCCCCCCCCCCCCCCATCAGCGGGTTTTATAGTGAGTTCGGGAGGAGTGAGGTTGGGATTGGAACAGGGTGTGGTGAAGTCGAGACGGTTGGTGTCCCGTCGGCAATTAGCAATGAGGAGATCCAGAGCAGGCAGAAGACCAGAGCGGGGTGTCCATGAAGAGGAGGTGGGTTGAAGACGGGAGAAGGGGTCATCGGTGGGGGTGGGAGAGTCCTTGCCGAAAAGTAGGCTCGGAGACGGAGCCGGCGGAAGAAGAGCTCGGCGTCATGGCGTTCGCGGATCTCGCTGGGGTGTGGGCGAAGGGGGACAAAGGCGAGGCCCTTACTGAGGACAGAGCGCTCTGCCTCAGGTCGGAGGGGATGGTAAGGATGAGAGCTGGGATCGGGGCGGGGGAGGGAGGGAGGAAGGCTGGTGGTGTCGGTGGAGAGGGGAGGGAGGAAGATGGAGCCTCTGAGGGAGAGGGGCTGGCAGAGTGGTGGTGGGGGAAGGGGAGACGGGAGTCACAATCGCTTTGGAGGTGACCATGGTCGTGGGAACCCGCATTAATGGTGGGTTTCGAATATGCCCCGGGTTGCTGGGTCAGCCCGAGATTGTTCCCTGAGCATGTTCTAGAATCGGGGCCATCATGCAGAGTTCCACCACCAGACCTTGACCTCCATCGGAGCTGAACAGATACGCCAATGGGGGCTCCCAACTCCCAGGTCCGCTGCCTTCGCGTTCCCGAAGAGCATACGGAGACATTGAGAGGGGTTTACACTTCCCGAGCAGCTGATCTCCATTGCCAAGTCAGCCCAATGAAAGCGATGGCCAGTGGCCACCACACCACACCACACCATCCCATCCCATCCCAATGCCAGTCACGGCAGATGTGAAGTGTGTTGCCCGCTGTGGATAATACAACAGGTAAATTTAAGTTATAATGACAGTTCTCCTCTTACGTCAATCCTCCAGCCCTTTACCTCAGCTCCTCTGACAGCCTTTAAATAGGTCACGTGCTCCTCCACCTCCACCCCGCCCCCCCGGCTGAAACCAGGTCACGTGTTCATCCCTCCAACACCCCTCCATTCACCCCCTCCCCACCTCACACCGCCGCCGAGTGCGCACGCGCGCAGGTCAGTTCCCCCCCCCCCCCCTCCCCAACCACCGCGAGCGGACCGTTGAGCGTTCGAATCCCGAATCGACGGCTCGCGGAGGCTCGTGCCCTGCCATTGGGCGGCGGTCGGAGGGTCGAGCGCGCTGATTGGCTGACTGTTGCTAGCTGCGCGACAGCGCCCGGGTGGAGGGGGAGAGGGACCGAAAAAAAAATCCCTTCACGCAAAATTTATTTTTAAGATCCCTCTTCAAAATAATTCTTTAAAATTTCCAAGGTAGTTTTCTCAAATAAAGTCTTGGTGATTTCCAGAACTGAAACAAAATGAGTTTTACATTGCTAAAATAAGTAAACTAAAATTTAAAATGGGTTGACATCCAGTCTTGAGACCTATGATTTTACACACACACACACACATATATAGGGTGCGTTAGACTTTTTCACAGTACTGTGGTAATTTTATGTATTGCACCACTGCTGCTGAAAAAATCCCACATTTCATGATATACAATACTGTGCAAAAGTACAAGCACATATAGATAGGGTGCATAAGACTTCTGCACAGTACTGTATTGGTCAACATGGAACTGAGAGAAAGTTGGTCAGTTTGACAGGACCAAAAGATGTTGGGAATGGTGATGGTGGAACATTAGTTACTGTACCTAATAAAATGGCCGCCAAGTGTATCTAAGTCACTGTTTAAAGAACAAATCTAACCAATATTTTTCACTCAATTAGCATCCCTCAAATGTGTACGTACTTATTAATTAAATGTGTGTTGCTTTGGATATTCTGCATCCCTCTAAATGCAGCGATTTTTATAATAAAAGCATTTTAAACATGGCTGCATTTAGAGGGACTGAAATATGAAAATTCATTTTAAATATAATACTTTCTCCAGATTCATTTCCTGATTGGTAATCATAAGATTATTGAACATTGGAGTCCTGAGGGTTGTTATGGCTTGGGCTGACGATGGGAATAACTCCCAGTACCTTTTAAATGCTCCCAATGACGTGCGTCTCAAATAGCCTCTGACAATCAACTCCAGCTCCTGGCCTTCATGTGTAGCATAGCTACTAAGCCCAGAGGAACCATTTCTACTGACAGCAGTGTTGTGTCTGTGCAACTACATACCAGATAAATAAAGGCATGTACTTGGAGAAGAAGTTAGTGTGTATATCCACTTTGCAGAGAGAACTACAATTCAATGTACATAGGAAAATTATCAGTCAATAATTAGTGCTAATGGGAGCCATTGTGCTAAAAGAAATAGATCCATACACTTCTCTTCCTCCCCCTTTAGATTAATGTAACATAAAACATACAGGCTATATGGTGGGATGGTTGAGGAACAGTAGAAGACTTTCAAAGAGCTTTTTCACGGTGCTAAAGAAAAGTATATTCCAGTTAAAAGCAAGGACAGTAAAGGTGGGGAGAGCCAGCCTTGGATAACAAAGGAAATAAAATAAGGCATCAAACTTAGTAGTGGGAAACTGGAAGTTTGAGAAAACTTTAAAAAGCAACAAAGAAGCACTAAGTGAGCAGTAAAGAAAGGGAAGATAGATTATGAAAATAAACCAGCACAAAATATAAAAAGGGATAGTAAATGTTTTTATAATTATATAAAGCAGAAAAGGGTGGCCAAAGTGATTGTAGGTCCCTTGGAGGACAAGAAGGGGGAATTGATATTGGGTAATGAGGAAAAGGCAGAGGCTTTGAATGCCTATTTTGTGTTAGTTTTCATGGTGGAGGACATGTCCAACATGCCGAAGAGAGATGATATGGATGTGATGGGAGGTGAGGTCCTCGATACAATTGCTATCACTAAAGAGGTAATGCTGAGCAAACTTCTGGGCCTGAAGATAGACAAGTTCCCTGGTCCTGATGGAATGCATCCCAGGGTACTGAAAGAAACAGCAGAAGTTATAGTAGAGGTTTTGGTGATAATTTACCAAAATTCTCTGGAATCTGGGCAGGTCCCGGCGGATTGGAAGAAGATGAATGTCACACCAGTGTTCAAAAGAGGATGTAGGCAAAAGGCAGTTAACTATAGGCCAGTTAATTTAACAGCTGTAGTTAAATTAAATTAAATTGGCTTCTGACAAGCCAATCTTTGAAAACCTCTCCGTCTGTCTTCTGTTTGTGGCATGGTATGCAACATAGGGTTGATGCTCACTTTGAAGTCTCCACATATACGAACAGCCCTGGCCTTCCCTTTCTTGATCACTGAGACAATGGTGTGGCTGAACAGAGGAACACTTTTAGTGATAGACTAAGGCAACTGTGCTGATCTAAATAGCGCTATTTGAGGTAATTTTTATCCTTGGCCATAAGGCTCTATAATAAGTCAACCTATAGCCAGGGAAATGATGATGCCCTTCTGTCAGACTGTTTCAGGTAACTTTTTCTTATTTATTCTTACATAGAAATATAGAATAACATAGAAAACCTACAGCACAATACAGGCCCTTCGGCCCACAATGCTGTGCTGAACATGTGCCTACTTCAGAAATTACCTAGGGTTACCAATAGCCCTCTATTTTTCTAAGCTCCATGTACCTATCCAGGGCTCTCTTAAAAGACCTTATCATATCCACCTCCAACACTGTCGCCAGCAGCCCATTCCATGCACTCACCACTCTCTGAGTAAAAAACTTACCCCTGATATCCCCTCTGTCCAGGCACTTTAAAACTGTGCCGTCTTGTGTTAGCCATTTCAGTCCTGGGAAAAAGCCTCTGACTATCTACACGATCAATGCCTCTCATCATCTTATACACCTCTATCAGGTCACCTCTCATCCTCTGCTGCTCCAGAAGAAAAGGCTGAATTCACTCAACCTATTCTCATAAGGCATACTCCTAATTCAGGATCCTTGTAAATTGCCTCTGCACCCTTTCTATAGTTTCCACATCCTTCCTGTAGTGAGGTGACCAGAACTGAGCACAGTACTCCAAGTGGGGTCTGACCAGGGCCCTATAGAGCTACAACAATACCCCTCAGCTCCTAAATTCAATCTCACGATTGATGAAGGCTAATGCACCATATGTCTTCTTAACCACAGAGTCAACCTGCATAGCAGCTTTGAGTGTCCTATGGACTCGGACCCCAAGATTCCTCTGATCCTCCACACTGCCAAGAGTCTTGCCATTAGTGCTATATTCTGCCATCATATTTGACCTACCAAAATGAACCACCTCACACTTATCTGGGTTGAACTCCATCTGCCACTTCTCAGCCCAGTTCTGCATCCTCTCAATGTCCCGCTGTGACCTCTGACAGCCCTCCACACTATCCACAACGACCCCAACCTTTGTGTCATCAGCAAATTTACTAACCCATCCCTCCACTTCCTCATCCAGGTCATTTATAAAAATCACAAAGAGTAGGGATCCCAGAACAGATCCCCGAGGCACACCACTGGTCACCGGCCTCCATGCAGAATATGACCCGTCTACAACCACTCTTTGTCTTCTGTGGGCAAGCCAGTTCTGGATCCACAAAGCAATGTCCCCTTGGATCCCATGCCTCTTTACTTTCTTAATTAGCCTTGCAACCTTATCAAATGCCTTGCTGAAATCCATATACATTACATCTACAGCTCTACCTTTATCAATCTGTTTAGTCACATCCTCAAAAAATTTAATCAGGCTCGTAAGGCACGACCTGCCTTTGACAAAGCCATGCTGACTATTCCTAATCATATTATGCCTCTCCATATACTCATAAATCCTGCCTGTTAGGATATTCTCCATCAACTTTCCAACCACTGAAGTAAGACTCACTGGTCTATAATTTCCTGGGCAAAATGCCACACAAATAACCCCTGAACATTTGCCATATTTCTGTCATAAATTTCCCTGAGAACATCTTTTCCCAATTTATGCTTCCAAGTTCCTGCCTGATAGTTTCATATTTCCCCTTACTCCAATTAAATGCCTTCCTAACTTGTCTGTTCCTATCCCTCTCCAATGCTGTGGTAAAGGAGATAGAATTATGATCACTATCTCCAAAATGCTCTCCCACTGAGAGACCCGACACCTGACTAGGTTCATTTCCCGATACCAGATCAAGTACAGCTTCTCCTCTTGTAGGCTTATCTACATATCATGTCAGGAAACCTTCCTGAACACACCTAACAAACTCCACACCATCTAAACCCCTTGCCCTAGGGAGATGCCAATCAATATTTGGGAAATTAAAATCTCCCACCACAATAACCCTGTTATTATTACACCTTTCCAGAATCTGTCTCCCTATCTGCTCCTCGATGTCCCTGTTACTATTGGGTGGTCTATAAAAAACACCCAGCAGAGTTATTGACCCCTTCCTGTTTTTAACTTCCACCCACAGAGACTCCATAGACAAGCCCTCCATGACTTCCTCCTTTTCTGCAGCTGTGACGCTATCTCTGATCAGCAGTGCCTCGACCCCACCTCTTTTGCCTCCCTCCCTGTCCTTTCTGAAACATCTAAAGCCTGGCAGTCCAAGTAACCATTCCTGCCCCCGAGCCATCCAAATCTTTGGAATGGCCACCACATTATAGTTCCAAGTACTGATCCACGCTCTAAGCTCATCCGCTTTGTTCATGATGCTTCTTACTTCTTTTCTAATATTGTTAACCTGTAATGCTACTGTAACACTGTAATTTCCTTTGGGATCAATAAGGTATCTATCACTAAATCGATCCACACAACCTTGGAGAGAATGCCAGATGCCTCAGACTCCACTTTAGGCTGTAGTGCACTCTTTATGGAATCTTGCTGTTGCTGTTTCATCCATTCAATTCTGGCCTTCATGCCTTTGAGTTTACCAAAGCCCTTCTCAAACACCTTCTCATTAGTATTAAGCAGCTTTGACAATCTTTGGTTAGTGCTACTGTTTGGGCTGCAGTTGCCATTTGATGAAACACTGAGAGCTTTAATTGTGTGCCTGTCTAGTTGGATTTTTCTCAACCATTCACATCCAAAAAGTGCTGGCCCTCCACTTTTCAATATATAAAGCTCTAACTGCTGTGTCTGGCCTCCATACGTCACATTCCCTTTCAGTTTGTCATTGGGAGACACTTTTTCACCTGTGTAGATCTTTAGCATCACTGAGACCTTTTCTAATGGAAACTTAGAAACCAGTCTGCTGGAGTCAGCCTCTGAAATTATAGACAAAGCTGACCCTGTATCCAGTTCCATTTGCAGATTTACACCAGGCACATCTGTTCTGATCCATATGATTTTGCAATCTGCATCAGTAAAGTTATGCAGTTCTAGGCACCTTTTCAGACTCTGTGTTGTATGATTCAGTTTCTCATTCAGCCACTTCATGCATTTTTTTTAGTTTTGTGTTTGAAACTTTTCACTCTGTGTGGATTTTCTCTTTGTTTGCGATTTTTGACTGGCTTGCACACTCTCTCTAAGTAGCCTTGCCTGTGACACCTCCAGCAAACGTTTTCTTTTGAAGCAACAGTCATTTGCATCACGGGAGGTTTTGCCACACCAATAACATTTTTGGCTTTCTGTACCATTCAGGGACATTTTGTCCATTTCACGTTCAAAATTCTTTTTCTGTAGTTCTGACAAATCTTTTACAGCAGTCTCCAATGATGTTGCAGCGGTCAACGCCCTTTCGAAGGTCAGGTATCTTTCTGACAGTCACCTCTTTTGAGTGCATTGTCTGTGCGTGCCACATAATGCTGTCCTTAATGCATCAGAAAATTCGTCTCTGAAGTCACAGTTTTTGGGAAAGTTTGTGCAGTTCTGCATTGTATTCAGAAATGCTTTCATCCTTCGACTGCTTCCTTTTGTGAAATCTAAAGCTCTCAGCTATTACTGGCGGTTTTGGGCTCAAGCAATTTTTCAAAATTTCAACGATTTCATTGAACGTCCTGCTTGCTGGGTTTCAGGAGTTACAAGTTGTGTACGTAACTATACGTTTTAGCAGCCATTAAGCTAAGAAGTGTGGAGGCTTTCTTTACTTCATTCACATTGTTAGCAATTCAACCCTCTTGATATACGATTCCCAGTCCCAATTAATGCTATTAAGTTCTTCAACTTACCCGACTAAGGCCATCGTCATGTTATTATTACTTCAGCTTTGCTAGTTGTGCGTCTCTCACTGTGTACTGTTACTCATGTGCCCTTTTCTGACGTCCGTAACCACCTCCTCCGTGCTGGTTCAATTCACTCTTTCCTCTCACTGTCTCTCTCCTTTACTCCGAATTCTGTCGTCTTGTAAATGTCAGTGCTGTTGGTAATATTCAGGTTTGTACTCGTCCCCAATTTGTTGTGTCTGTACAACTGCGTATCAAATAAATAAGGGCACACACTCGGAGAAGTTAACGTGTATATCCACTTTGCAGAGAGAACTACAATTCAATGTGTAAGTTATCAGTCAATAATTAGTGCTAAGGGGAGTCATTGTGCTAAAAGAAATAGATCCATACATTGCAAGGAGAAGGGGCAAAGGCAGGTTACTGGCGCCTTAAAACCAGTCGCTTTGGGCAGATGGGGTTCATCAGCCGTGGTTGGCAGCTCGTCTCAGAGAATGAAAACTTCAATGTCAAACCCCCGCTGCCTTGCGGCTACGCCCACTCATGGAGGAAGGCTTGGGAGTAAACCCTGAGGGAAAAATCCAGAGCTGGAGTCCCTAAGGCAGACCTACGGTGAGTTCAATGCTGACTGGCAACTCCTGCGACGCAGACTGTGTTGGTAATTGATGCAAACAATGAATTTCATTGTATGTTTTGATGTGCGTGTGACAAATAAAGCAAATCTTTAATCTTTAAAGTCATACTTCAGCTTAACGATGTTTCATCTGATGTTCAACCTGCTCAGAATTTAATTCACTCTCTGTTTTTATTCCTTTGACTTCACTGGTGGAAAAATTCCATTGGGCAGATTGTTATCATATTGATCTGATAACCTACAATTATCATATTGTAGGTTTTTCATGATATAATTCTTGAAAAGACGAAATGAAAAAGACAGGATGAAAATTATTCCAGGACTGAACAGCTTGTCATATGAATAGCTTTTGATGGCTTGGGGCCTGTACCCACTAGAATTCAGAAGAATGAGAGGTGACCTAATTGAAATCTATTGAATTTTGAAAGATCTCGATCGAGTGGATTTGGAGAGGATGTTTCCTGTGGTGGGAGAGTCTAAGACCAGAGGACACAGCCTCAGAATAGAGGGGCATCCTTTAGAACGGAGATGAAGAAGAATTTCTTCAGCCAGAGTTGTGAATCTGGAATTCTTTGCCACAGGCGGCTACGGAGGCCAAGTCTTTACGTGTATTTAAAGCAGAGGTTGATAAATTCTTGATTGGTCAGAGCATGAAAGAGTATGGAGAGAAGGCAGGAGATTGGGACTGAGAGGGAAAATGGATCAGCAATGATGACATGAACTGACATTGTTTACTTTATTCACAATGGGTAATGCACTCAGTAGACACTTTCTGAGGTACAGGAGTGGAGCCCGGTGTGGTCTTCTGCTTCAAGCCCATCCACTTCAAGGTTCAATGTGTTGTGTGTTCAGAGATGCTCTTCTGCACACCACTGTGGTTATTTGAGTTACTGTCACCTTCCTGTCTGCTTGAACCAGTCTGGCCATTCTCGTCCGACCCCTCCCATTAACAAGGCGTTTTCGCCCACAGAACTGCTCTCACTGGATTATTTTTGTTTTTTGTGCCATTCTCTGTAAACTCTAGAGACTGTTGTGCATGAAAATCCCAGGAGCTCAGCTGTTTCTGAGATACTCAAACCACCCTGTCTGGCACCAACTCTCATTCCAAGGTCAAAATCACTTAGATCACATTTCTTCCCCATTCTGATGTTTGGTCTGAACAACAACTGAACCTCTTGACCGTGTCTGCACGCATCAAGTTGCTGCCGCGTGATTGGACGATGAGAAGTATTTGCATAAAGATGTAGGGTATACCTAATAAAGTGGCCACTAAGTGTAAATGCCCGAATCTGTGGGATAAGGGGGCTGGGGGCGGGGGGGGGGGGGTGGGAGAGGGTCGCTCGCCACAGGCCAAGGGGGCAGAGAAGGGGCTGAACTGAGCACAAGGGGAATGCAGGTATTGAGGCAACACACATACAATGCTGGAGTAACTCAGCAGAACAAGCAGCATCTATGGATAAAAGTACAAAATCCTTCAGCAGGACTGGGGAAAAGGAGATCAGAAGTCAGAGTAAGAAGATGGGGGAGGGGAGGAAGAAGTAGGAGGGAGAGGTGATAAGTGAAACCGGGAGGGGGGGAGGGTGAAATAAACAGGTGGGAAGGTGATTGATGAAAGAGATAAAGGCTGGAGAAAGGGGAATCTGATAGGAGAGGACAGAAGGCCAAGGAAGAAAGGGAAGGGGAGGAGCACCGGAGGGAGGTGATGAGCAGGTAAGGTGAGAAAGGGAAATGGGAATGGGGGAGGGGAAAGGCAATTACCAGAATTTTGAGAAATCGATGTTCATGCGATCAGGTTGGAGCCTACCCAGATGTTACTCCTCCAAGCTGACTGTGGTCTCATCGTGGCAGTAGAGGAGGCCGTGGTCTGACATGTTGGAATGGGAAGGGGAAGTGGAGGAAATCCCACTCTTCTGGCGGACAGAGCCTAGGCGTTCGGCGAAGCGGTCTCCCAATTGGGTCTCGCCAATATCCAGGAGCACAGGATACAGTATATGACCCCAACAGACTCACAGGTGAAGTGTCGCCTCACCTGGAAGGACCGTTTGGGGCCCTGAATAGTAGTGAGGGAGGAGTGTGGGGCCAGGTAGGGCATTTGTTCCACTTGATTTTCAGCATCTGCAGATTTTCTCTTGTCTGTGAAGAGAGGTGGGTTGCAACTATAGGAGATGAGGGTGTGTGAAATCTATGGGATAGTGGATACAACATCAATATAGGACATAGATTATTGGGAATAATATTAAGTAAATGTCGCAGTGTGCTCTTGAAGGACTGGGCCCAGGTGTGGAAGACCAGGCTTTCTCTTTCACAGAGGTGACTGGCACCGACTCAACCCAGGAGCTACAGGTGGCCGGCTCACGACTCGACCCAGGTGCAGAGGAACGGCAGACTGCCCACGAAGAGACAGAAACACGAGGTTAGACACAGGAGTACTAACAGAGAGCCTAGAGGAGCAACACAGCGATGCCGCAAGACAATTAATTCTCTCCAACATCCTGACTCTGCTGAGGCTTGGAACAAGGGTCCTCTTTAAATAATCATTGCATGCAGGAAACACTTGCCAGACAAATTAAACTGATGGAATTAAATCGAAAGCACAAGGGCTTAACAGCTCGTTTAGATAACGAATAGTAATTACAGATAGTCAAGAGCCGAAGAAGCTCGACGCTCTACGGCAAACCGCAGAGTCAGCAGGGCCCATGGCGGTAAAATAGAAATTGCCAGCAGTTGCACCCAATCTCCCACAGGTTGGGAGAAAAGTGGTGCTTCAGACTTCTATACCAACTGCCTGACGGCAGCAGCGAGAAGGGGTCGGTTCCCGATAGTGGGGGTCTTTTGTGATCAGTGCGGGCTTCTAGAGGCAGAGTCTCGTGTAGGTGGGGAGGGATGTGCCTGTGATGGACAAGTTGGTGTGCGCTACTCTCCGTAGTCTCGTGCATTCCCGTGCTTTGGAATTGTCATCCCAATGATGTAACCACTAAGTCAGGGAAAATCATCCCTGTATTCCTGCCATTTATATATAATTCATACAAAGCCTAGAAATGTTTGATTCCTCATCCATAAAATGTGTGGCTCAGCATTTATTAAGCAGCTTTGAGCGAGAGTGGTTACACTTACACCCAGACATCACGGAGTGACAGAGAAGGTGGGTGCCATGGTAGCATGGTGGTTCAATTCCCGCTGCTGCCTGTAAGGAGCTTGTATGTTCTCCCCATGACCGGGTGTGTTTTTTCTGGGTGTTCCGGTTTCCACCCAAAGTCGTGATGGTTAGTCAAGTCAAGTACGTTTATTATCAAAGAGTGTATAAATTATACAACCTTTACACAATAATACAGTGCTCACTCATTTGCTGTTTGTTGGCTAATTGGTCAATGTAAGAGAGGCCTCAACGGTGGATCTGGTGGAAGATGATGGCACATCACAAGGGCAGTGGAGGCGGAGGAAGGCTGCAGCTGTGACAGTGCCCAGCCATCTTGCACTCCATGCCACTGGACCCCGAGCCCGATCTGTCACGCACCACGTGGTGGCTGCCCGTGCATCGGCCTCCCCCCATTAAACAAAGCCCAGCACAGGCGTTCTCCATTGGGAGAACACCTCCTCGGGAGGACGTCACCACTCGTCTCGAGTGATTTCAAAATGGGATCTCAGAAAGTGCTGCTGCACTGTTGAAGGTGAGAGGTAGAAAAAAAGTTGTGTGCACTCTCCCAGACACTAGAATATCCTCAGATCAGATAATTGCATATACGCCAGGGTCCAATGGGATTCCTTGTGTGAAGCTCTGGGAATCAGAATCAGGTTTACTATCACCGGCATGTGTCGTGGAATTTATTAACTTAGCAGCAGCTGTTCAATGCAATACTTAATATAGAAGAATAAATAACAGTATGTGTATATTGAATAAATTAAAAACTGTGCAAAAACAGAAATAATATATATTAATAAAAGTGTCCTTGATATTCTGGGTACTGTGTAGGCTAGTACCCAAGATGGTGCCGACTAAATTTACAACCGTCTGCAACTTCATTCAGCCCTGTGCAGTAGCCCCCGCCGCCCTTACCAGACAGTGACGCAGCCTGTTAGAATGCTCATCGACGGTACATCTACAGAAGTTTTTGCGTCAACAGTACTCGTGGCAGTAACAAATACAACAATGAGTGGTTACTCAGAATGGATGAATGATGCAAAGAAGAAGTAGTTTATCTGATGTGGGTCAAAATGAAATACCCAGTGTCAATGGGGGAATAACGGAGTGAGGTAGAATTAACTTTAAGTTCAAGTTTATTGTTGATCAATATGTGTACAGCTAAATGAAACAACTTTCCTCAGGAACCAAGTTGCAAAATACTTAGGTTCAAAGCACCTAAAGTAATGTTAACACAATAATATTAAGGGATTAAAAAGGAAATGTACTGCAGATGTATGAGTTGACATAAAGCGCGTAGAGAACGTATAGTTAAATCTGCAACAGAAGCGCGAGAAAGTAGCACGAGTTATACAATAGGATACTGCCGCTGGCTCTGTCATGGTGTGTGCTGGGTGGCAGCAAGGTGTTCAGTGGTCCCACAGCCTGGGGGAAGAAGCTGTTCCCCAGCCTAACAATCCTTGTTCTTGTGCACAAATACCTTCTGCCTGAATGTAGGAGGGCAAGGAGTCAGGGAAGGGGGACGTGTACGAGCTGATTGGCTCAGAAGTCTGATGGCAGTGGGTAAAAGCTGTTCTTGAGTTTGGCCATCTGGGCTTCCAAGCTCCTATATCTTTTCCCTGAAGGTAGAGAGGAAAATGGCTAGGGTGGCAGGCATCCTTGATCTTACGATTAGTGTATGTAAAGATGAGGGCGTTATTGCCGATTCTGTGGACCAGTCAGACTTCTACAAATAGCAATTGGCACTTGGCTGTCTCAGAGAGGGTTCTGTGAAGCTTCGAGTTAAGTGTGTGACCTGGAGGCCAAGAAGCCTGGAGACAGGGTGCGAGGTCACGATCGACTCCATTTCTTGTCCATCTCACTGATTAAAGCACTGGAGGAAGATTGAAATCATCGAGTATAAGAGTGGACGTCGGGGCGGGGGGGGGGGGGTGGTGTTCAGCGCCGTCCATTGGCCTCTCGCTCACTGCTGCCGGAGGAAGGTGTCTGAGTGTGACTGTCTCTGTCGTTCCCTCGATGCTTTTGGAGAACAGCGCTGAAGTTGTGGGTCTGAGGTTTGTGGGCTGGAGTCTGTAGTTCACGTTATGATATGTTTCTGGTTACTTCTTTTGTTGCTATTTTGGGTGATTTTTGAATCACAGCAGCCTACAGGTAACGAACCCTGAGCTGAACTGAATATGCCTAGACTCTGTTAATTTTGTGTTCTGAAATCAAATCAAATCAAGATTAATTCTCATTCAACCATACATAGATACGGTGAACGAAACCATGATCCTCTGGGTCCAAAGTGCAAAGCATACAAATGAGCACCTTTAAGATAGTGAGCAAAGAAGCATATTTACGTGAAAAAAGAACTGATACATAGTCCAAGACTCTCAGCCTGTCATTCCACTGCTTGAACACAGGAGGGCAGCACCGGTGGGAGAGCCCAGCCCAGCCCAGCCTCCAGCCGAATGGTCTCACTCGGTCTGCAGCTGCAGGCAAGCTTGAGGTGTAATTTTCATTACAACGGAGGCTGCGTAGCTTCCATGTCGTCTGTCACGCCACCAGAAGAGGGTAACGGCCCCGCTGTCTCAAGGAGACTTGCGATCATCGGCGAAAAGTCCGGGTCAACCTCCCATGGTTATGCTGCGCTCTGCCTTTGAACGCTAACTTCGATGCCTTCGAGGGGGGAGGCAACAACGTGGCCTGCAGCCAAGTCGCTCCTCTGAGCCCAAACTAGCTCTCCTGACATCCCGGCCGGCTCCTTCGACCCCTCAGCCGGGCCTGCTGTCGACACCAGTACGGTTACTCCAGTCAATCGTCAGCCCTGTAGTACCCCAAGTTCTTAGAGTGGAATAGTCTTGCAATCTTAAACATTTAACAAAGCAAAAAGCACCTTCGGTTGGTCAGCAGCTAGATTCGAACATGCTCCCATCTTACCAGAAATTTTATGTTCTGTATTTTTAGCTTTTTTTGTTGCCATTTATGCAAGTTGTTTTTTTTGTTGGGGGGGTGGGGCTGGTTGATGATTTTCTTTGACTGGGTTCCATGGTTTTCTTTGCTTCGTGGCTGTCTGTGGGAAGACGAATCTCAGGGTTGTGTACTGCATACATATTCTGACAATCAATGGACTTTGAATCTGCCCATTTTGATGTTGATATTATTGGGAGGTTGCTATGTTCGATCATCACCGTGCCTTCAGAAGCACTCTGCTGCCTTCTAGGTGTACTGATAAGGACGTGAAGAGCATTACGTAAGTGCAACACTTAATTTCAAGATGCAGGCCGTAAAAGTCTATTCTCCATCCAAAGAACATTCCTTATCTATCTTCTCCTTATCGCCCTTTTCAAGCAGTCATGTCTCTTTCAATTTCTTGTGCTTCTTTCAATTAGACCTTGTCGTAGGGTTTGGAGGCTTGTGTGCCTCAATGACCAGGAGAGCGATATCGGCTGGAGTCAGGGCTTCATGCTTTGTCTCTTAGGGTCACCCATGCCAAACAGGTCAAAGGTTAGAGGCCAGACTAAGAGTGGTCCACCAGTCCTCCAGGTTCAGGGGTTCAGCTCAGGGCTAACAACCTTGACTTGTAATTGCTACGGAAACAGCAGTGAAGAATCCTTCTTCGACACCTGAGTTCATGAGTCTCCACCCGGGACTTGCACGGCTGACGGTAAACCGAGAGGAAACTACTGACAGGGTGAAGGAAGCCCTGAACGCTGCCAGAGATGGAGGACCTTCATCGCTGCCCTAAACGCCAGCGGTGTAACGGGCGAAAGAAGATGAAGTATAAATTGGAAATTAGGATTAGTGAACCTGAGATGAGAATCAGAACCAGAACCAGGTTTAATATCACCAGCATTCATTTGTGGTGAAATTTGTTCACTTTACGGTAGCGGTACATTGCAATAGATGATAAATATAGGGAAAAAACTGAACTACAGTATTTACATACATGCATGTTAAATTGTCGTTGTTCAGTTGTTTAGTCAAGTCCAACTCTTTGTGACCTCATGGGCCATAGGGTGCACGGGGTACTTTGTGGTAAGATACAGAAGCAGATTGCCAGGCCAGTCTTCCATGTAGATTCTGCTGCTGCCCAGGTCGGGACCCGGCTGGGTTTGAACCCAGGACCCTCTGCCTTGAGGTCCAGTGCCGATGCCACTACACCACCAGCCAGCCCGTATATGAAATAGTTAAAATATGAAATACTTAAAATAAGTAGTGCAAAACAAAACAGAATTAAAAAAAAAGTAGTGAGGTAGTGTTCATGGGTTGAATGTCCATTCAGAAATCAGATGGCAGAGGGGAAGAAGCTGTTCCTGACTCATTGAGTGTGTGTCTTCAGGCCTCTGTACCTCCTTCCTGATGGTAACAATGAGGACGAGGCATGAGAACACCCCACCTGGGTGACGGGGGTCCTTAATGATGGATGCCACCTTACTGAGGCATCGCTCCTTGAAGATGTCCTGGATACTGCGGAGGCTGGTGCCCACGATGGAGCTGGCCAATTTTACAACTTTCTGCAGCTTACTTCGATCCTGTGCGGACGGTGATGCAGCCAGTCAGAATGCTCTCCATCTCCACAGCACATCTGTCCCGAGAGATGAAACATAGGAAATTGGAGTAGTCATTCCCCGAGGAAGTACTGCTGTGCGTATTATTCATGTCGTTTGGCCAAAAATTATATTGCTAACGTTGCATAAACGTAAACCAGAGCCTCGTTTGTCATCTTCACTACAAAAAGAAGCATAATTCTTAATATCACTATCAATTATACATCTCAAGATTATCCCAAGGATTTTCAAGTTGTACCTTGCTTGTCAAATTTGATATGGAGGTGGACGCACAGGAACAACAGCAGTACTGCCTGCTGCAAGGTTGTAAATCAATTAAAGTAACTAGGATAGCTCCTGGAGAGAGTGATCTGCATCCTGACATTACATATGGACCTTGTCAAAGATGGAAAGAAAATTGGACAATAGACAATAGGTGCAGGAGTAGGCCCTTCGGCCCTTCGAGCCAGCACTGCCATTCACTGTGATCATGGCTGATCATCCACAATCAGTACCCCGTTCCTGCCTTCTCCCCATATCCTCTGACTCTGCTATTCTTAAGAGCTCTATCTAACTCTTTCTTGAAAGCATCGAGAGAATTGGCCTCCACTGCCTTCTGAGGCAGAACATTCCATAGATCCACAACTCTCTGGGTGAAAAAGTTTTTCCTCAACTCCATTCTAAATGGCCTACCCTTTATTCTTAAACTGTGGCCTCTGGTTCTGGACTCCCCCAACATCGGGAACTTGTTTTAAAAATTCTGTTTTAAAAGAATAATTCGATGAGCTATTAATAAACTGAAAGAGAAATTCAGTTTAAAAGAATAATTAGATGAGCTGTTAAATGAATTGATATTTTTAATTATTTTGTTTAGTTTGCAAACTTAATTAGCTTACTTTTAACAAAGATTATTGCTATTTTTTTCAAAGATTCAAATTACATTTATTTATCAAAGTGAGCATGCAGAATACAACTTCTTCCCCATAGACAGACACATAGAAACATAGAAAACTTACAGTACAGGCACTTTGGCACCCAAAGTGCCAAAATACTTACTGAGTTAAGTATTGTATGTAATTAGTTTTGCTACAACAAGTGTATGGGACATTGGAAAAAAAGTTGAATTTCCCCATGGGGATGAATAAAGTATCTATCTATCTATCTATCTATCTAAAACTGTGCCAAAAATGTCCTCACCTTAGAAATTACCCAGGGTTACCCATACAGACATCCCACCCTGCAAAAACTCATTTCAGGGAGGTAACGCCATCAGTTTGCGGGAGACTCCCGGGAGAGGTGGGATGTCTGCAATAGAGTGGCTCCTTAGCAGCTAGCCAGCTAGTTTAAATAACGTTAGCTATGCTAATGAACGAATAACGCCTGTTTAACTCACCTCTCCCTCTCCCTCTCCCGCTCCCGCTCTCCCAAAAATCGATTTCCGGGATATTGTATATCATTTGCGGGTGACTCCTGGAACTTCTGGGAGAGGTGGGATGTCTGCCCATAACCCTCTTTTTTTTCTGAGCTCCATGTACCTATCCAGCGGTCTCTTAAATGACCCTATCGTATCCAACTCCACCACTGTTGCCGGCAGCCCATTCCATGCGCTCACCACTCTCTGCGTTAAAAAAAAAATTACCCTTGACATCTCCAAAACAGGAACCATAGAATCAATTAGTTCACAGAAAAACATCAAACCCTACCTACCTCCCAACGTGCAAGTAAAAAGTTGCTCAAACAGCAACAAAAGAAACGAGCAAAAACAGAATATGAAACACAAAGTCAAACGGCATGTTTCAGTTCAGCTCAGTGTCCATTGTCTGCAGGCCACCCATCTTTTTTCCAGCTGGTCCTGATCCTGCTGCGAGGCATGATAACCCCTCCACCACACCCCCAGTCTTGGTGTCATCCACAAATTTGCTGATCCAGTTCACCACATTTTCATCCAGATCATTGATATAGCTGACAAGCAGCACTGATCCCTACGGCACCCCACTGGTCACAGGCCTCCAGTCAGAGAGACAACCCTCTACTACCACTCTCTGGCTTCTCCCAGAAAGCCAATGTCCAATTTACTACCTGAACGCCTAAACCTTCTTGACCAATCTCCCGTGTGGGGCCATGTCAAAAGCCTTGCAAAGGTCCATGTAGACAATGTCCACTGCCTTGCCTTCAACTTTCCTGGCAACTTTCTCAAAAAAAAACTTTCTAAGGTTGATTAGACATGACTTACCACGCAGAAAGCCATGCTGACGATCTCTAATCAGTCCACGTCTATCCAAATTCTCATATACCCGGTCCCTTAGAATACCTTCCAATAACTTTCCCACTGCAGATGTCAGGCTCACCGGCCTACAGATTCCTGGTTTACTTTTAGAGCCTTTCTTAAATAGTGGAACAACAGTAGCCATCCTCCAATCCCCCAGCACCTCACCTGTCGCTAAGGATGATTTAAATATTTCTGCTAGGGGCCCTTTAATTTTTGCATTGCCTCCTACAGGGTTTGATGGAACACCTTGTCAGGCCCTGGGGAGTGATCCACCCTAATTTGCCACAAAACAGCAAACACCTCTTCCTCTGTGATCTGTACAGGGTCCACGAAGTTGATTCCGCTTCGCCTCACTTCTGTAGACTCTGTGTCCATCTCCCAAGTAAATACAGATGCAAAAAACCCACTTAAGATCTGCCCCCAACTCTTTATACTCTCAAAGTTTCGTTTTCGAAGGCCTCCCACTTTCCTAGTACTCCTTTGCCAGCAAACAGCCTGTCCCGATCCACACTACCAGATCAGCTCTGATAGATAGATAGATAGATAGATAGATAGATAGATAGATACTTTATTCATCCCCATGGGGAAATTCAACTTTTTTTTCCAATGTCCCATACACTTGTTGTAGCAAAACTAATTACATACAATACTTAACTCAGTAAAAAAAAATATGATATGCATCTAAATCACTATTTCAAAAAGCATTAATAATAGCTTTTAAAAAGTTCTTAAGTCCTGGCGGTAGAATTGTAAAGCCTAATGGCATTGGGGAGTATTGACCTCTTCATCCTGTCTGAGGAGCATTGTATCGATAGTAACCTGTCGCTGAAACTGCTTCTCTGTCTCTGGATGGTGCTATGTAGAGGATGTTCAGGGTTATCCATAATTGACCGTAGCCTACTCAGCGCCCTTCGCTCAGCTACCAATGTTAAACTCTCCAGTACTTTGCCCACGACAGAGCCCGCCTTCCTTACCAGCTTATTAAGACGTGAGGCGTCCCTCTTCTTAATGCTTCCTCCCCAACACGCCACCACAAAGAAGAGGGCGCTCTCCACAACTGACCTATAGAACATCTTCAGCATCTCACTACAGACATTGAATGACGCCAACCTTCTTAGGAAGTACAGTCGACCACCAAAATTGGCCTTTCTCCAATTTAGAATGAGAACCCTAATGCGGACCGGACCCATCTTTTTGCATATTCACTTTGAAGCTAATGGTGTGAAAAGTGTTCCCCTGCACCAACTTCTGTCACCTTTCCTGTCTCATCCCCTAATAGAAGATTAAGTATCGCACGCTCTCTCGTTGGGACTTCTATGTAGCGATTAAGGAAACTTTCCTGAACACATTTAACAAATGCTATCCCATCTAGTCCTTCTACAGTGTGAGAGTCCCAGCCAATATATGGGAAGTTAAAATTACTCACTATAACAACCTAATGTTTCTTACAACAGTCTGGGAATTCTCTACAAATTTGTTCCTCTAAATCCTGCAGACTGTTGGGTGGTCCATAAGATTATCACATGAACGTGGTCATACCTTTTTTATTCCCCAGTTCCAGCCGTAACGCCTCATGAGACGACTTATCCAGTCTCTTCTGACTGAGCACTTCCATGACGTTTTCCTTGACTACTAATGACATTCCTCCCCCTATAATCCCTCCTGTTCTATCACTTCTAAAACAATGGAACCTCGGAATACTGTAAACAAGTCTCTAGGGAGTACGCAGAGTGCTCTGGTAAGTACATTTGCTCTGCAGAAACCCATTACCAGAATGGTTCTAAGGACGAGACACTTCATTTATGTGAAATGATTGAAGAAGATGAGGTTTTCTCCTCAGAGCAGAGAAAGTGGAGATTTCTCAGTGGCGTTTGAAATGAAAGCTTTCAAAGACATAAATTTAAGATAATTTAGAAGAACTTCAGGCAGAAAATAGGCATCATTTTATTACAAAGTCCACCATAATCTTGACTGAATCACCTGAGAAGGTGCTGGATTTAGTTGTAGATTTCAAAATGTAATTACGCACTTATTTGAAAAGGTTAATTTTACAGGTCAGACTGTGAACAGCGTGAGAAGATAATTGTAATTGGAAAGCCAGGATAGACAAAATCAGTCAAGTTCCCTGTATCACAAAGATGGGAAAATCTGCAGACGCTGGAGCAACTCAGTAGGCCAGCCCAGGCAGCATCTATGGACTTCGTCCCTTCCTTTCCAGTCCTGACCAAGGGTCTCGGCCTGAAACGTCGACTGTTTACTCTTTTCCATAGATGCTGCCCGGCCTGCTGAGTTCCTCCAGCATCTTGTGTGTGTTGCAAGTGTCCTGAATTCTATGATTCAGTGCGGTCACTTATGGAAACTTAGCCGATCAATCTAAACAGTTAGGATTTACCCGCTGATGACAACAGTGATGCACCATCAGTAACTCTCTGAGACGTGAGGCGAGATATTGGCTTTTATTGACTGGAAGAAAGAACAAGCAGCAATTGACCACCATGCTACATCCTGGAGACTGAGAGGCAGGGCTCAGGCCTCAATCGCCTTTATACCGGGGTCTGTGGGAGGAGCCACAGGAGCAGTCGGCAGGGGGAGGCGTGTCCAGACAGGTATGTGTAGTTCACCCATAGGACATAGGAGCGGAATTAGGACATTTGGCCCAGAATCCGAATCAAGTTTAAGATCACCCGCATATGTCGTGAAGTTTGTTGGCTTTGCACCAGCAGTACAATGCAATACGTAATAACAGAGAAAAAGCTGTGAATTACAGTAAATATATAAGCCCCCCCCCCCCCCCCCCCTCACTGGGCTTGTATGAAAACTTGGCTGGAAAGCTAACTCTGCTACCAGCCATGTGACTCAGTGGTGGAAAGCCACCCTTCAAACAATATACATCGAGGGCCAGTATGATCCGGGGTTCAACCAAACCGGAACATCCTGATGTTCTGATTAAAGAAACCTCGATTTGAGCAAATGCTGTGTAAATACTGCCCAACACGAGGAAATCTGCAGATGCTGGAAATTCAAGCGACACACACAAAATGCTGGTGGAACGCAGCAGGCAAGGCAGCATCTATAGGGAGAAGCGCTGTCGACGTTTGGGGCCGAGACCCTTCGGCAGGACTAACTGAAAGAAAAGATAGTAAGAGATTTGAAAGTAGGAGGGGGAGGGAGACATGCGAAATGATAGGAGAAGACCGGAGGGGTGGGGTGAAGCTAGGGGCTGGAAAGGTGATTGGCGAAAGTGATACAGAGCTGGAGAAGGGAAAGGATCATGGGACGGGAGGCCTCGGGAGAAAGAAAGGGGGAGGGTGCACCAGAGGGAGATGGAGAACAGGCAGAGTGATGGGCAGAGAGAGGGAAAAAAAACTAAGTATATCAGGGATGGGGTAAGAAGAGGAGGAGGAGCATTAACAGAAGTTAGAGAAGTCAACGTTCATGCAATGTTCAATGCCAAAACATAGTTGTCGGTCAGTAAGAAATAACAGAACGTACACTGCATAAAATTATAAAGAAGTGTATTTATTAATTTTGGTTTTATCAAACAGTTATTAAGAGAAAGAAAAGAAAAAAGTGCTAAAAAGTGACCAGACTAAATGTCGGAGCTCGTATCTTCCAGAAGCTGGTCATAACCGTTACTATTGGCACAGAACCCACAATTCTGCATGAAAGCTGTTGCAACAAGGATCTCCTTCCTATGGCATTCTGCGGCATCTTCTCAAGTCCCACTCCGCAGCTCCATGCCAAAAAAGACCCCAAACCAGACTATTGTTATCACAAATATCTCTCTAGAAATTTCTCCAGATCCCACCATCCTGATTGGCTGACACAACATTCCAAAGTTGAGCTGCAGGGCTTCTTATCTTAGCCGAAACCAAACCATTCTACCAGCGAGACACACTGCTCTTGCAGACAGCTGATAAAATGAAATCTCAACAGCATAGCAATAGAAATATTAACAAGGGCATTAAAATAATTAAAATATTTAAATTAAATAAGTAGTGTAAAAATAGGATATGAAAAAGTAGTGCGGTAGTGTTCATGGGTTCAATGTCCATTTAGAAATCTGATGGCAGAGGGGAAGAAGCTGTTTCTGAATCACTGAGTGCGTGCCCTCAGGCCCCTGTACCTCCTCCCTGTTGGTAGCAATGAGACCTGTGTGGTGGGGGTTCTTAATGGTGGATGCTGCCTTTCTGCGGCATCTCTCCTTGAAGATGTCCTGGATACTATGGAGGCTGGTGCCCGTGATGGAGCTGACTGAGTTTTCACTTCCCATCCACAATCACTAAACAGTAAAAGGCAGTAACACAAGCGTGCATTAGTATAAGACATTTTTTGATGTTTAAACTGTTGATTTGGGAGTGTGAGAGTGTGCTCTCAATATTTTTACTCAATACAGTGGTGAGAGTGTGGAATGAGCTGCCAGCACAAGTGGTGCTTGTGAGCTCGATTTCAACGTCTAGGAGCAGTTTGGGTAGGTTCATGGGTGGCTATGGCTATGGGAGCAGGCAGTTTAAAAGACTAGATGGGCTGAAGGGCCTGTTACTATGCTGTAGTTTTCTACGACTCTATGACTATATTCTAAAACAAATAAATGAGTCAGGTTGTAGAGTGAGAGAGGAGTAATTTAAAAGGGACAAGAGAGGCATTACTTTTTCCCTCAGAGGCCTGTGAGTGTATGGAACGAGCTGTTAGATAAATTCCTCCAAGAGGACCACACCTTGTTGTAGGGTTTGGAGGCTTGCTTGCCTCAATGACCCGGAGAGCTTTGTTGGCTGGAGTCAGAGGCTTTATAGAACATAGAAGTCTACAATACATCACAGGCCCTTCAGTCCACAATGTTGAGCTGACCATGTAACCTACTCTAGAAACTCCAGTGCATAGCCCTCTATTTTTCTAAGCTCCATGTACCTATCTAAGAGTCTTTTAAAAGACCCTACTGTACCAGCCACTACCACTGTCGCTGGCAGTGCATTCCATACACCCACCACTCCCTGTGTGAAAAACTTACCTCTGCCATCCCCCTTAAACCTACTTCCAAGCACCTTAAAACGATACTCCCTCATGTTAGCCATTTCAGCCCTGGGAAAAGCCTCTGACTATTCACACAATCAATGCCCCTCATCATCTTACACACCTCTATCAGGTCACCTCTCATCCTCCGTCACTCCAAGGAGGCCGAGTTCACTCAACCAATGCTTTAGCCCTTGGTAGGGTCACCCATGACAAACAGGTCAAAGGGTAGAGGTCAGACTAAGAGGGGTCCACTGGTCCTCCAGGTTCAGGGGTTCAGCTCAGGGCTGACAACCCTGACCGGTCAAACAAAACTGTAACAGAAACAGCAGTGAAGAATCCTTCTACATCTGAGTGGCCAAGGTCAGACAGAGATGGAGGGATTTCATTGCTGCCCTAAACACTGGGGGCATCATGAGCAGCAAGTAAGTTAGACAAAGCATTTGAGGCAGGTTTCATTTGAGAAGCACTTGGCAGGTACGTGGATGGGTGGGGCTTAGAGGGATCTAAGGCAGACGCAGGAAGCCAGGACTAGCTGTGCGCACTGCGGACAGCACGGGCTGGTGAGCCGAAAGACCTGTATCCCTGCGACAGTGTTCTATGACTGTCTAAACCAGGGGGTTCCCAACATGGAGTCCACAGACCCCTTGCTTAATGGTATTGGTCCACGGCATAAAAAATTATGGGGAGCTCCTGACTTAATCGGAGAGCAGGAGACCTGTCCAGATCATGATTACTGTGCAGTTGAGGCTTCCATTACTTTTCCTTCGCCTGTTCCTGCTCAAGCAATGGGCAGGAAAGTTATCCGGCGATGAACTCTCTGCATAGTTTTGGAGCGCTGACGGTACTATTGTGGTGGGCTGCCAAGTGGGGGGAGGGGTGGGGATGAGTTCCACACATCAACAGTGCGCTGGGGCCGTAACAAAACCGATAGCGGGGACAGAGAGAAAAAAAGCCAGCAGTCATCATTCAGTCCTCCTGCCCTGGTTCCTCAGTTCAATGGTTTCTGTCAACTCAGCAGCCTTGCACTGCCAGAACTAGTAACTATTCAAATTCATTTCTATCAGCGTCGTCAACAAGCATAGGAGAAACAACGAAGTATGAGCAGAAATTAACGTTAATCACCATCATTTCTTACTGATTCCTAACGATGATGAGATTAGCTCTGTAGGCCTGGGCTTGCGGCGGTTAACCCTTGAAACCCTAGAGAAAAAAGGGTTTCAGCCCAAACATTTGTTGGGCTGTACATTGTCATCAAATACCATTTATCAAGCTGCCCTGGTTTAATTCGATTTCACGCCTAGTTTATCAGCTATTTTGCTGCGTACGGGGAGAGTGAGAATTCATTGGCTGACGCAAGGTGAAGTAAGTTACGATCTCATTAATAAATAAGCCTCAGATGGAGGTAGTGGGCCAATAAACTCTCTGGGATGGCTAGAGCAATGAGGGCTGGAGTTTGGGACAGTGTATCACATCCCTAGGTGTGCTGTTACAAGCCTATTTAAACGGAATAAGATTCAATGATTAATCCTTAATTGTTTTTTGAGGGACAAAAAGGTAGGGTTGATGCCTAAAGAAGAGAGCTATAGGAAATGCATCTGCATGAATTTTTCAGTGTGAGAGACATCAAGGATTTTTTTCCCCCTATTCAAAGGCATGTGAAGGAGCTGGAGTGAACTGGTTGCTATGGTAATGGGAGGCTGCAGAAGGAGCCTGAGAAAGTGAAATAAGGGCGAAGAAAAGCTTTTGTTTGGGTATTTTTCTTTTTGAAAAGATTGGAAGAAAAGGGGGGAATGGCAGATCGAATCCCTGGCTATGCTGGGCTGTATGACACCAGCTCTCTGCTGCAGTTTTGCACTGGTAAGTTCTTGGACTCTGAGGCTTTCGGCTTTCGGGAAGGCCTACACGCCAGAAGCTAAATATAGAGCTCTCTGCTGCAGCAGGATGGTTCGAAATGCATTACTGTTAAATTAATATCTCAATCTGATTGCTTCTGTAAAGGATAACCGAATAGATCATTAAATGTTGTATTCAGAAGACAGCTTTCCTGTTTCACCTGTTTTTTTTAACCTCTTGCATACTTCCTTACTGCTTGCATCAGGAGACGAGGCTAGCTGAAGGATATGTAGTGGCACATAGTGACCCTTTTATAACTGCTGTTTAATGTTAATAGTTTATAGAGAATATGAATGGTATAGACATGCTGGTAATTACTGTGACACCCTCAAGTGAGACAGGAATCAGAAACAGTTCCATTTCAGTTGTGTTGTGATTTGAGTATCATAGTACTACCAATCTAATTGAGAACAAGCTGTTGCATTATATGGATTCTTAAAGAAGTGCAGTTGTGTATATGAACTTTATAAATTTATAAAACAGAAATCTGTGACTTTGCAGGAAGTGTGTATGTTTGTGTAACTATGGACATTAATGAGAGAGCTCATGGAAGTCATGTAGTGTTTCATTTTAATCATGATTGTGTTTAAACCTTTGCACCTTTGTGAAGTAGGTTTCTAATTGACAAAGTTACACTTGGCCTCTCGTTGGCAAATCATTTCAAAATGTTTAGGTGTCCCTTGTAACGGATTGTATTGAAAAATGCACTGATATGGTTGGCTTTTAAACTTTACAACTCTCCTGTGGTCACGTATGGATCAGTGGCTGGTGGATGCACCGGCACCGACTTTAAATCACTCTCAGGGTGTTTCCTGTCTCCTGCTGGCTTGCAGCGTATTTGAACTGATGAAACAATTCAGATCGGAATCAGGTTTAATTTCACCGGCACATGTTTTACAGCGGTAGTACACCGCAAATCAAAATAACTGAGAAAAAACTGCGAATTACACTGTATGTCCATTAAATAGTTAACTTAAAAGAAGTAGTGAGGTAGTGTCCATGGGTTCAATGTCCATTCTGAAGTCGGATGGCAGAGGGGAAGAAGCTGTTCCTGAATCACTGAGTGTGTGCCTTCAGGCTCCTGTACCTCCTACCTGATGCTATCAATGAGAACAAGACCTTTCCTGGGTGATGAGGGTCCCTTGTGATATATGCTGCCTTTTTGAGGCATCGCTCCTTGGAGATGTCCTGGATATTACGGAGACTAAAGCCCATGGAGCTGACTAAGTCTCTGCAGCTTTGGTCCTGTGCAGTAGCCACCTTCCCCCACCCACCCTTGTACCACACGATGATGCAGCCAGTTAGAACTCTCTCTATGGTACATCTGTAGAAATTTGAGGATTTTTTTTGGTGACATACCGAATTTCTTCAAACTCCGAGTGAAATATGGCCGCTGTCGTGCCTTATTTGTTTCTGCATCGATATGTTGGGCCCAGGATCGATCCTCAAACTTGTTGACCTCCAGGAACTTGATACTGCTTATCCTTAGCACTTTTATGAGGACTGGTGTGTGGACCCTTTCTGAAATCCACAATTCTTTGGTCTTACTGACGTTGAGTGCAAGGTTGTTGCTGCGTCACCACTCAGCTAGCTGGTCTATCTCACTCCTGTACTCCCTCTCATCAGCATCTGAAATTCTGCCAACCAGAGTTGTGTCATCAGCAAATTTATGTGTCTGCTGAAGGGTCTCGGCCCAGAATAACGACTGTACTTTTTTCCATGGATGCTGCCTGGCCTTTTGTGTGTGCTGCTCGGATTTCCAGCATCTGCAGACTTTCTCTTGTTAGCAAATTCATAGTTGCTGTTTGAGCATGCCTGGCCACGCAGCCATGGGTTTAGAGAGAGTAGAGCAGTGGGCTAAGTGCTGAGGTGTCAGAAAGAATTATCAACAGAGGATAGACATTTGTGTTACGTTTGGCTTTTCTGAGCGGTACTGAATTTGCACACGTTGGATATCAGGATAAGGTGTTCGCTGGTTGGAAATAATTTGGAAAATGTGTAGCTGGTTGGGTTGAGTTGCTCTCCGATCTTAGCAATTTACTTACAAATGTTCGAGGAGATTTTGTCAGTGCGCTGGTGATTGTGGCGTGCCCTCAGAATGCTCAGCCTTTATATACTTAAAGTATACTGTTATACTTAAAATATATTGTTCCTGAATCATTGGTCATCATTTCGGAAACTTAATTGTGATGTGGGGAGGAGGTCTCGCGGCTGATAGGCTGTTTGACGAACTTTGTGCGTTGTGGTCAGGAATTTTGCCCACATCAGCTCATGTATAGGATTGGGCTCAACATGCTTATTTGCAGATTTGTTTGCGGAGAACCATGTTTCTAGGAATTCCCTTGCATGCCACACGTTCGCTGCACCATGACTTTCACTGACGCCCGGTCAAATTTGTGCCCCTCTCAATCTTCTTGGGTAGAGACAAGGGGGAGCTGGCCATGCTGCTTTACAGCTGCATAATGTTCATGGATCCTTGTGGATGGTTTTCTCCCAGTTGGGCTGGCTGATGTAATATTTGCTGCAGTCCCTACATTGGATTCTGCAGACCACGATCCTATTTATGAGGCATTGCAGGCAAAATTCCAGACCGCAACACACAAACTTCGCCACACAACCAATCAGCCACGAGACTTCCTCCCTACATCACAACCGAGGGTGACCAGTCAGAATCATGTTTAATATCACCGACATATGTCGTGAAATTTGGTACGTTTGCGGCAGCAGTACAATGCAATACACACAGTAATAACAGAAAGGAAAAGAACTGTGAATGACAGTAAGTGTATATAGTTATATGAAATAAGTTGAAATAAAAAGTAGTGAGGTAGTGTTCATGGGTTCAATGTCCATTCAGAAATCTGATGGCAGAGGGGAAGAAGCTGTTCCTGAATCGTTGAGTGTGTGTTTTCAGGCTCCTGTACCTCCTCCCTGATGGTAGCAATGAGACGAGGGTATGACCTGGGTGATGGGGGTCCTTAATGATGGACCCGATCTTTTTGAGGCATCGCTCCTTGAAGATGTCTTGGAGGCTAGTGCCGGTGATGGAGCTGGCTGTTTACAACTCTCTGCAGCTTGTTTCGATCCTGTGCAGTAGACACCAACCCCCCCTCCCCCCCCATACCAGACGCCGATGCAGCCAGTTACAATGCTCTCCACTGTACATATGTAGAGGCTTGTGAGTGTTTTAGTTGTTAAGTATGTAAAGGCCAAGCATTTGTAGGACACCGCAGTTAAGAGCATACTGATGATGTCTCCTGGTATGGTGTTCCCCAGTGTTTTTCAGGAGCAGGGTTTTGCTGTGTATCAACACAGGGAGGCAGTATGGCACAGTGCAGGCCCTTTCTTTGCCACACAGTGTTTGTGCCGAGCACTATGCCATATTATTGAAAACTTTCACATGCTTTATATGAGTTCCCATATACATGGGAGTGATAAGTTTCAGCACATTTAACACCATGACATAGGAGCAGAGTTAGGCCATTTGGCCCATCGAGTCTGCTCCGCCATTCAATCATATCTGATCCATTTGTCCCCTCCTGAATCCCACTCCCCAGCCTTCTCCCCATAACCTTTGTTGCCATGTCCAATCAAGTATTTCCATGTTTTTGGAATACCTCTATCCTGCGCCTTCCTCATTTTCCCAGAAACTCACACCATTGCTGCTCTGCTGTTGTCCCTGCCAGTATCCCTTTTGGTCAACTCCTCTCTCACACCACTGTAATTTCCCTTATTCCACTGAAATACTGCCACGTCAGACTTTACTTTCTCCCTGTCAAATTTCAGGTTGAACGCAGTCATATTGTGATCACTGCCTCCTAAGGGTTCTTTTATCTCAAGTTCCCTGATCACCTCTGGTTCATTACATAGCACCCAATCCAGTATAGCTGATCCCCTAGTAGGTCCAACGAGGAACTGCTCTAAAAAGCCATCTCATAGGCATTCAACAAACTCACTCTATTAAGATCGATTTCCAATGTGATGTTCCCAATCGACCGGCATGTTGAAATCTCCCGTGACGATCATAACATTGCCCTTTGGACTTGCCTTTTCTGTTTCCTGTCGCAATCTGCACTCCACATCCCAGCTACTGTTGGGAGGCCTGTATATAACCACCATCAGGCTCCTTATACCTTCGCGGTTTCTTACGTCAACCCACAAGGATTCAACATCTTCTGATCCTATGTCACAGCTTTCTACTGATTTACCAGCAGAGCCACGCCACTCTCGCAATTCCTCTGCGCACTCTTAGGAAAGTTTTCTTTATGGTTTTGTATTGCTATATTCCTACACTATTCTTGGTTGGTGCGACTGTAACGAAACCCAGTTTGCCTCGGGATCAATAAAGTGTGTGTGTCTGTCTGTCTGCCTTTCACCCTGTGAGCTGTAGGGGAAGGGGAATTGGGAGAGCTGTTCAAAACCAGAAATTCATAGCTAGTTGTTCAGTAATTCTGGAACAGAGATGTCACCAGCACCCTGTGGAAGTGAATATCAAGTGTCCAAAGTTTGGCTGCATGCGAATCTGTTTCTTGCAACGCCTCGTTTACTTTTAAGGGAAATGATTACGCTAGAGCTTCAAAGTAAATATTCTGCTATTGGAGGTGAATTATATTCAACTAGCAGTGGTGGCTGATACAATTATATATTGGATATCATTACACATGGTTCTTAAAAAGCACATAAGCATCCAAAATATGAGTAAATCTGCAGAAGCTGGGGATCCAGAGCAACACACACAAAATGCTGGAGTAACTCAGCATCTACAGAAGAGAGCAAACAGGCGACGTTTCAGGCTGAGATCCTTTTTCGGGACTTGCTGTACATCCAACATACCACCACTTCTTAAAAACTCAAGAGCATCTGCCTGAAATTAAACTCTCAATTAACTATTTGTATGCAATGTACCAAAGCACAAGTATCCAGTTATCTCAAAACGTACACGGATAAGTATAAATGTGGCTTAACTTAAAACTTCACAGCTATCACGAGAGGGCACAGGTTTAAGGTGTTTGGAAGTAGGTACAGGAGATGTCAGGGTTAAGTTTTTTTTACTCAGAGTGGTGAGTGTTGGAATGGGCTGCCGTTGACACTGGTGGAGGCGAATATGACAGGGTCTTTTAAGAGACTCCTGGAAAGGTACATGGAGCTTAGAGAAATAGAGGGCTATGGGTAACCCTAGGTAATTTCTAAAGTAAGTACATGTTCGGCACAGCATTGTGGGCCAAAGGGCCTGTATTGTGCTGTAGGTTTTCTATGTTCTAAAACCTGTTTTAGTCCTTTCAATTATAATTGTGTAACATTAATAAGAATCTCTGCAACATACTCTCCTAGTAAAGCTAAAAATAATCCCTTGCACATCTTTTCCAGCAGTTTTTCAGGACTGAGAGTTTCCTTTTTAGTTTTCTGAGTTCTGGGGTGGCTAGTGAGGCTAATGTGGGGCAAGACAGTTTGTGAGGTGGTCCCGTCTCTCTGCCGCTTGTCCCTGGAGCTCTGTGTATTCTTGATGCATGGTCTCAGAGTTGGCAATACCTCCCCCACCGTGGGCCAGAGATGAATAACTCATTTATGGAGCACTTATACAGACTGTAATTCAGAGTGTGTTACGATGAGATGGAGTACAAACATGGAAATGAAAGACAAAAAGATGTTAGTTAAAAGCAAAGTTAAACAAACAGGTTTTGTCTGGTGTTCAGAAGTGTCAGCTGAGTTTGCATCCAACAGGTATTGAGTTTGACAGTTTAGGAGCAGAGCTCAGAAACGCTGACCTGCCAAATATCTCTGAGGGAGATCGTTTAAGTTTAAGAGACCGGCGGAAGAGGACCGAAGAGCTCGAGCAGGATTGTAAATAGAAAGTGATTCTGTGATGTACTCCGGTCCCAGGCCACTGAGAACTTTAAAGACAAGCAAGAAAACTTCAAATTAGATTCTAAAAGATACCAGAAGCCAATGCATTTCTAGGAATCAGTCAAATGTTGTAGTATTTGGAAAATGTGCTCGAAGCCTCACTTTTGCTCCATCTAGCTCGTAATTTCATTCCACGATTACAGACTGTAATGTTGAAATAGTGAGTTGTTGGCCTCTCCTCTTGCTATGGCAGGATATCTAGCTTTATCCCCATTTCTCTATACCTCCCTCTCTGACCCCATCCTTCTCGGTCCCCCTCCCTCTCTGACCCCATCCCTCTTTGATCCCATCCTTCTCTGACCCATCCGTCTCTGTCCCCATCCGTCTCTGTCCCCCCGACCCCATCCCTCTCTGTCCCCATCCCTCTCTGTCCCCATCCCTCTCTGTCCCCATCAGTCTCTGACCCCCTCCCTCTCTGACCCCATCCCTCTCTGACCCCCTCCCTCTCTGTCCCCATCAGTCTCTGACCCCCTCCCTCTCTGACCCCCTCCCTCTCTGACCCCATCCCTCTCTGACCCCATCCGTCTCTGTCCCCATCCCTCTCTGTCCCCATCCCTCTCTGACCCCCTCCCTCTCTGTCCCCATCCGTCTCTGATCCCATCCCTCTGTCCCCCTCCCTCTCTGACCCATCCCTCTGTCCCCGTACCTCTCTGACCCCATCCCTCTCTGACCCCATCCGTCTCTGACCCCCTCCCTCTCTGACCCCCTCCCTCTCTGACCCCATCCCTCTCTGACCCCATCCCTCTCTGTCCCCATCCCTCTCTGACCCCCTCCCTCTCTGTCCCCATCCGTCTCTGTCCCCCTCCCTCTCTGACCCCCTCCCTCTCTGTCCCCATCCGTCTGACCCCCTCCCTCTCTGACCCCATCCCTCTCTGACCCCATCCCTCTCTGACCCCATCCCTCTCTGTCCCCCTCCCTCTCTGACCCCATCCGTCTCTGACCCCATCTGTCTCTGTCCCCCCGACCCCATCCCTCTCTGTCCCCCCTCCCTCTCTGTCCCCATCCCTCTCTATCCCTCTCCCTCTCTGACCCCCTCCCTCTCTGACCCCCTCCCTCTCTGTCCCCCTCCCTCTCTGTCCCCCTCCCTCTCTGACCCCCTCCCTCTCTGTCCCCATCCGTCTCTGTCCCCCCGACCCCATCCCTCTCTGTCCCCCCGACCCCATCCCTCTCTGTCCCCATCCCTCTCTGTCCCCATCAGTCTCTGACCCCCTCCCTCTCTGACCCCATCCCTCTCTGTCCCCATCCCTCTCTGTCCCCCTCCCTCTCTGTCCCCATCCCTCTCTGACCCCCTCCCTCTCTGACCCCCTCCCTCTCTGTCCCCATCAGTCTCTGACCCCCTCCCTCTCTGACCCCCTCCCTCTCTGACCCCCTCCCTCTCTGTCCCCATCCCTCTCTGACCCCCTCCCTCTCTGTCCCCATCCGTCTCTGATCCCATCCCTCTGTCCCCCTCCCTCTCTGACCCATCCCTCTGTCCCCGTCCCTCTCTGACCCCATCCCTCTCTGTCCCCATCCGTCTCTGACCCCATCCGTCTCTGACCCCCCTCCCTCTCTGACACCCTCCCTCTCTGACCCCATCCCTCTCTGACCCCATCCCTCTCTGTCCCCATCCCTCTCTGACCCCCTCCCTCTCTGTCCCCATCCGTCTCTGTCCCCCCCGACCCCATCCCTCTCTGTCCCCCTCCCTCTCTGACCCCCTCCCTCTCTGTCCCCATCCGTCTGACCCCCTCCCTCTCTGACCCCATCCCTCTCTGACCCCATCCCTCTCTGACCCCCTCCCTCTGTCCCCATCCGTCTCTGTCCCCCCGACCCCATCCCTCTCTGTCCCCCCTCCCTCTCTGTCCCCATCCCTCTCTATCCCTCTCCCTCTCTGACCCCCTCCCTCTCTGACCCCCTCCCTCTCTGACCCCCTCCCTCTCTGTCCCCCTCCCTCTCTGACCCCCTCCCTCTCTGACCCCCTCCCTCTCTGTCCCCCTCCCTCTCTGTCCCCATCAGTCTCTGACCCCCTCCCTCTCTGACCCCCTCCCTCTCTGACCCCATCCCTCTCTGACCCCATCCCTCTCTGTCCCCCCGACCCCATCCCTCTCTGTCCCCATCCCTCTCTGTCCCCATCAGTCTCTGACCCCCTCCCTCTCTGACCCCATCCCTCTCTGACCCCCTCCCTCTCTGTCCCCATCAGTCTCTGACCCCCTCCCTCTCTGACCCCCTCCCTCTCTGACCCCATCCCTCTCTGACCCCCTCCGTCTCTGTCCCCCTCCCTCTCTGTCCCCATCCCTCTCTGTCCCCCTCCCTCTCTGACCCCCTCCCTCTCTGTCCCCATCCGTCTCTGACCCCCTCCCTCTCTGATCCCATCCCTCTCTGTCCCCCTCCCTCTCTGTCCCCATCAGTCTCTGACCCCCTCCCTCTCTGACCCACTCCCTCTCTGACCCCATCCCTCTCTGACCCCCTCCCTCTCTGTCCCCATCCGTCTCTGACCCCCTCCCTCTCTGACCCCATCCCTCTCTGTCCCCCTCCCTCTCTGTCCCCATCAGTCTCTGACCCCCTCCCTCTCTGACCCCCTCCCTCTCTGACCCCATCCCTCTCTGACCCCCTCCCTCTCTGACCCCATCCCTCTCTGACCCCATCCCTCTCTGTCCCCCTCCCTCTCTGACCCCCTCCCCGCTCTGTCCCCATCCGTCTCTGTCCCCCCCGACCCCATCCCTCTCTGACCCATCACTGTCCCCCTCCCTCTCTGACCCCATCCCTCTCTGATCCCATCCCTCTGTCCCCCTCCCTCTCTGACCCATCCCTCTGTCCCCCTCCCTCTCTGACCCCATCCGTCTCTGACCCCATCCGTCTCTGACCCCCTCCCTCTCTGTCCCCATCCGTCTCTGACCCCCTCCCTCTCTGACCCCCTCCCTCTCTGACCCCCTCCCTCTCTGTCCCCCTCCCTCTCTGTCCCCATCCCTCTCTGACCCCCTCCCTCTCTGTCCCCATCCATCTGACCCCCTCCCTCTCTGACCCCATCCCTCTCTGACCCCATCCCTCTCTGTCCCCCTCCCTCTCTGACCCCATCTGTCTCTGTCCCCCCGACCCCATCCCTCTCTGTCCCCCCTCCCTCTCTGTCCCCATCCCTCTCTATCCCTCTCCCTCTCTGACCCCCTCCCTCTCTGACCCCCTCCCTCTCTGTCCCCCTCCCTCTCTGTCCCCCTCCCTCTCTGACCCCCTCCCTCTCTGTCCCCCCGACCCCATCCCTCTCTGTCCCCATCCCTCTCTGTCCCCATCAGTCTCTGACCCCCTCCCTCTCTGACCCCATCCCTCTCTGACCCCCTCCCTCTCTGTCCCCATCAGTCTCTGACCCCCTCCCTCTCTGTCCCCCTCCCTCTCTGACCCCCTCCCTCTCTGTCCCCCTCCCTCTCTGACCCCCTCCCTCTCTGTCCCCATCCGTCTCTGTCCCCATCCGTCTCTGTCCCCCCGACCCCATCCCTCTCTGACCCCATCCCTCTCTGACCCCCTCCCTCTCTGTCCCCATCAGTCTCTGTCCCCATCAGTCTCTGACCCCCTCCCTCTCTGACCCCCTCCCTCTCTGACCCCATCCCTCTCTGACCCCATCCGTCTCTGTCCCCCTCCCTCTCTGTCCCCCTCCCTCTCTGTCCCCCTCCCTCTCTGACCCCCTCCCTCTCTGTCCCCATCCGTCTCTGACCCCATCCGTCTCTGTCCCCCTCCCTCTCTGACCCCCTCCCTCTCTGTCCCCATCCCTCTCTATCCCCCTCCCTCTCTGACCCCCTCCCTCTCTGTCCCCATCCGTCTCTGACCCCATCCGTCTCTGTCCCCCTCCCTCTCTGACCCCCTCCCTCTCTGACCCCCTCCCTCTCTGTCCCCCTCCCTCTCTGACCCCCTCCCTCTCTGTCCCCATCCGTCTCTGACCCCCTCCCTCTCTGACCCCCTCCCTCTCTGACCCCCCTCCCTCTCTGACCCCATCCCTCTCTGACCCCATCCGTCTCTGTCCCCCTCCCTCTCTGTCCCCATCCCTCTCTGACCCCCTCCCTCTCTGTCCCCATCCCTCTCTGACCCCCTCCCTCTCTGACCCCCTCCCTCTCTGTCCCCATCCCTCTCTGTCCCCCTCCCTCTCTGACCCCCTCCCTCTCTGTCCCCATCCGTCTCTGACCCCCTCCCTCTCTGACCCCCTCCCTCTCTGTCCCCCTCCCTCTCTGTCCCCATCCCTCTCTGACCCCCTCCCTCTCTGTCCCCATCCCTCTCTGACCCCATCCCTCTCTGACCCCCTCCCTCTCTGTCCCCATCCCTCTCTGACCCCATCCCTCTCTGACCCCCTCCCTCTCTGACCCCCTCCCTCTCTGTCCCCATCCGTCTCTGTCCCCCCCCAACCCCCTCCCTCTCTGTCCCCATCCGTCTCTGTCCCCCTCCCTCTCTGACCCCATCCCTCTCTGACCCCCTCCCTCTCTGACCCCATCCGTCTCTGACCCCATTCCTCTCTGTCCCCATCCCTCTATCCCCCTCCCTCTCTGTCCCCCCCAACCCCCTCCCTCTCTGACCCCCTCCCTCTCTGTCCCCCTCCCTCTCTGTCCCCCTCACTCTCTGACCCCCTCCCTCTCTGTCCCCATCCCTCTCTGTCCCCCTCCCTCTCTGACCCCCTCCCTCTCTGTCCCCCTCACTCTCTGACCCCCTCCCTCTCTGTCCCCATCCGTCTCCGACCCCATCCGTCTCTGTCCCCCTCCCTCTCTGTCCCCATCACTGACCCCCTCCCTCTCTGACCCCCTCCCTCTCTGACCCCATCCGTCTCTGACCCCATCCGTCTCTGACCCCATCCCTCTCTGTCCCCATCCGTCTCTGACCCCATCCGTCTCTGACCCCATCTGTCTCTGACCCCATCCCTCTCTGACCCCATCCCTCTCTGTCCCCGTCCCTCTCTGACCCCATCCGTCTCTGACCCCATCTGTCTCTGTCCCCCCGACCCCATCCCTCTCTGTCCCCCCTCCCTCTCTGTCCCCATCCCTCTCTATCCCTCTCCCTCTCTGACCCCCTCCCTCTCTGACCCCCTCCCTCTCTGTCCCCCTCCCTCTCTGACCCCCTCCCTCTCTGTCCCCATCCGTCTCTGTCCCCCCGACCCCATCCCTCTCTGTCCCCATCCCTCTCTGTCCCCATCAGTCTCTGACCCCCTCCCTCTCTGACCCCCTCCCTCTCTGTCCCCCTCCCTCTCTGTCCCCATCCCTCTCTGACCCCCTCCCTCTCTGACCCCATCCCTCTCTGACCCCCTCCCTCTCTGTCCCCATCAGTCTCTGACCCCCTCCCTCTCTGACCCCATCCCTCTCTGACCCCCTCCCTCTCTGTCCCCATCAGTCTCTGACCCCCTCCCTCTCTGACCCCCTCCCTCTCTGACCCCCTCCCTCTCTGTCCCCATCCCTCTCTGACCCCCTCCCTCTCTGTCCCCATCCGTCTCTGTCCCCCCGACCCCATCCCTCTCTGACCCCCTCCCTCTCTGTCCCCATCAGTCTCTGACCCCCTCCCTCTCTGACCCCCTCCCTCTCTGACCCCCTCCCTCTCTGTCCCCATCCCTCTCTGACCCCCTCCCTCTCTGACCCCATCCGTCTCTGACCCCATCTGTCTCTGTCCCCCCGACCCCATCCCTCTCTGTCCCCCCTCCCTCTCTGTCCCCATCCCTCTCTATCCCTCACCCTCTCTGACCCCCTCCCTCTCTGACCCCCTCCCTCTCTGTTCCCCTCCCTCTCTGTCCCCCTCCCTCTCTGACCCCCTCCCTCTCTGTCCCCATCCGTCTCTGTCCCCCCGACCCCATCCCTCTCTGTCCCCATCCCTCTCTGTCCCCATCAGTCTCTGACCCCCTCCCTCTCTGACCCCATCCCTCTCTGACTCCCTCCCTCTCTGTCCCCATCAGTCTCTGACCCCCTCCCTCTCTGACCCCCTCCCTCTCTGACCCCCTCCCTCTCTGTCCCCATCCCTCTCTGACCCCCTCCCTCTCTGTCCCCATCCGTCTCTGTCCCCCCGACCCCATCCCTCTCTGACCCCCTCCCTCTCTGTCCCCATCAGTCTCTGACCCCCTCCCTCTCTGACCCCCTCCCTCTCTGTCCCCATCCCTCTCTGACCCCCTCCCTCTCTGTCCCCATCCGTCTCTGATCCCATCCCTCTGTCCCCCTCCCTCTCTGACCCATCCCTCTGTCCCTGTCCCTCTCTGACCCCATCCCTCTCTGACCCCATCCGTCTCTGACCCCCTCCCTCTCTGTCCCCATCCGTCTCTGTATACTGGGGGGCGGGATTATCACCCCTGACATTCACCGTCACTGTCAATATACTGGGGGGGGGGGGGGATTATTACAAGATCGTTCATCTTTTGCTAGTTTCTTAATAAAGGATCGACCGTACTTAGAACGTCGTTGTGGAGAGCACGTCATACAGTGTCAACGTGCCTAACTGCTGAGTGGATATGGTTTGCCCGAAGGTAGCCACTACAACACAAATGATGTATTGTGTTGTATGTTTTGAAGTTTCAATGTACATGTCACAAATAAAGCTAACCTTTATCCTTATCGTTATGAAAGGTTCTTGTAGCTACAACAGATTTTGGCAATTACAATACAACCTGCTGATAACTGGGCAATGTAAATAGGAGCAGTAATTTAGGACAGTCAACTGACTTCTTGGCTAAAAATCCTGAATTCCTTTGGACTTGATGTCCTTGAATCATGAAGGAAATAGCTTCAGAGACTGTGCACGTCCTGGATGTAATCAAACAAAAGTCTTTGGGTTGGACAACTCAATTATAACAGTTGTTCAAAGTTCGAGGTGAATCCATTAGCAAAGTGTGTATAGATCACACTGAGATAAATGTTTTTGCTGCTATTTACAGGAAAGTAATGTTCTAGGGAAAAGGCAGGTAGGTGGAGATGAGTCCGTGGTAGACCAGGCTCGACGGGCCAGATGGCCGACTCCTGCTCCTATTTCTCATGTTCTTTTGTTCTTAAAAACAGTGTAATAGGATTTTTGAAAAAGCTATGCTTAACGAAGACTAACAAGCATCCTGTTTACAAATGAGGACAAATCATGCAAATATAAATAAATAAAACTCTGTTTATTTATTTATTGAGATATGACACAGAATAGGCCCTTCTGGCCTTTCGAGCCATGCCATCCAGCAGTTCCCAATTTAACCCCAGCCTAATCACTGGATGATTTACAATGACCAATCAGCCTACCAACCTGTATGTCTTTGGATTGTGGGAGGAAACCAGAGCACACGGAGGAAACCCACGCAGTCACGGGGAGAACATACAAACCCCTTACAGACAGTGGCAGGAGTTACAGAGTCCTTGAAAGTGACTCTATAGGTTGTGGAATCAGTTCAGAGTTGAGGTGAGTGAAGTTATCCACACTGGTTCAGGAGCCTGATGTGTGGAATCAGTTCAGAGTTGGGGTGAGTGAAGTTATCCACATTGGTTCAGGAGCCAGATGTGTGGAATCAGTTCAGAGTTGAGGTGAGTGAAGTTTTCCACACTGGTTCAGGAGCCTGATGTGTGGAATCAGTTAAGTGTTGGGGTGAGTGAAGTTATCCACACTGGTTCAGGAGCCTGATGTGTGGAATCAGTTCAGAGTTGAGGTGAGTGAAGTTATCCACACTGGTTCAGGAGCCTGATGTGCGGAATCAGTTCAGTGTTGGGGTGAGTGAAGTTATCCACATTGGTTCAGGAGCCTGATGTGTTGAATCAGTTCAGTGTTGAGGTGAGTGAAGTTATCCACACTGGTTCAGGAGCCTGATGTGCGGAATCAGTTCAGTGTTGGGGTGAGTGAAGTTATCCACATTGGTTCAGGAGCCTGATGTGTGGAATCAGTTCAGTGTTGGGGTGAGTGAAGTTATCCACACTGGTTCAGGAGCCTGATGTGCGGAATCAGTTCAGTGTTGGGGTGAGTGAAGTTATCCACACTGGTTCAGGAGCCTGATGTGTGGAATCAGTTCAGTGTTGGGGTGAGTGAAGTTATCCACACTGGTTCAGGAGCCTGATGTGTGAAATCAGTTCAGAGTTGGGGTGAGTGAAGTTATCCACACTGGTTCAGGAGCCTGATGTGTGGAATCAGTTCAGTGTTGGGGTGAGTGAAGTTATCCACACTGGTTCAGGAGCCTGATGTGTGAAATCAGTTCAGAGTTGGGGTGAGTGAAGTTATCCACACTGGTTCAGGAGCCTGATGTGTTGAATCAGTTCAGAGTTGGGGTGAGTGAAGTTATCTACACTGGTTCAGGAGCCTGATGTGTGGAATCAGTTCAGTGTTGGGGTGAGTGAAGTTATCCACACTGGTTCAGGAGCCTGATGTGTTGAATCAGTTCAGTGTTGGGGTGAGTGAAGTTATCCACACTGGTTCAGGAGCCTGATGTGTGGAATCAGTTCAGTGTTGGGGTGAGTGAAGTTATCCACACTGGTTCAGGAGCCTGATGTGCGGAATCAGTTCAGTGTTGGGGTGAGTGAAGTTATCCACACTGGTTCAGGAGCCTGATGTGTGGAATCAGTTCAGTGTTGGGGTGAGTGAAGTTATCCACACTGGTTCAGGAGCCTGATGTGTGGAATCAGTTCAGTGTTGGGGTGAGTGAAGTTATCCACACTGGTTCAGGAGCCTGATGTGCGGAATCAGTTCAGTGTTGGGGTGAGTGAAGTTATCCACACTGGTTCAGGAGCCTGATGTGTGGAATCAGTTCAGTGTTGGGGTGAGTGAAGTTATCCACACTGGTTCAGGAGCCTGATGTGCGGAATCAGTTCAGTGTTGGGGTGAGTGAAGTTATCCACACTGGTTCAGGAGCCTGATGTGTGGAATCAGTTCAGTGTTGGGGTGGGTGAAGTTATCCACACTGGTTCAGGAGCCTGATGTGTGGAATCAGTTCAGTGTTTAGTAAGGCTGAAAGTAGACCAGTTTCTAGAAATGCTTTTTTATTTACTAATGGGTTAATAGCAGGACATTTAGATAATTTAAAAACAGTTTGAGCAAAGTCAATGTGCCCTTATAAAGGAGAAATCATGTTTGTCAAATTAATAGCTCTTTATAAATGTAGCAAATAGGGTGGGTAAAGGGAATCTTATTGACGTGGTGCATTGGGATTTCCAGAAGGTTTCACATGAAAGTGAGCAGACAGAGCTGGGGGTTGGGTGGGTGGGTGGGTGGGGAGGTACCAAGGGCATGGGTAGGGTGATGTTAATGAACATAAACCAGTCAGGATGAATGGAGCACTGTCGTATTTGACATTCAGTGACTATTGGAATGCCACAGGATCATTGCTGCCATTAACAATCTGTGTTAATGACTGGTGTGAAAGGACCACGTTTGTTGTGGTTCATGCAGAGTTAGAGTACACAGGTTGTGAATGAGCAGAAGGTTGTTAGATCGAGTACAACAAAGGATACCGACATGAAGGACAAGTGAAAATTCAAACTGTTCAATGGCATGAATGTTGATTTCTCCTTCCAGTAATTTTTTTCCTTCCCTTCCCCTCTCCTCCTCTTCCATTCCCCGCTCTGACCTCTTAGCTCTTCCTACCCACCTATCACCTCCCTCTGGGTCGCCTCCTCCTTCCCTTTCCCCCACGGTCTACTCTCCACCTCTCTCAGATTCCTGCTGGGGTCGTCTATTATGTCTGGTGTTGCCAATGCAGCCTCCTCTACGTTGGTGAGACCCGTCGTACATTGGGGGACCGCTTCGTCGAGCACCTCCACTTTATCTGCCAAAGGTGGCACTTCCCGGTAGACGAACATTTTGATTCCCATTCCTGTTCTGACGTGTCGATCCACGGTCTCCTCTCGTGGCAAGATGAGGCCTCCCTCAGGGCGGAGGAGCAACACCTTATACTCCATCTGAGTAGCCTCCAACCTGATGGCGTGAACATCAATGTCTCCTTCCAGTGAAAAAACAAAATCTCTCAACCCTCACCTCTTCTTCAATTTCCAACATCAGCCTTCCACCTCTTCTCAGCTGCCTATCACTCCCCCCCCCCCCCCCGTGTCCCCTTCTCCTTCTCTTTCTCCCGCGGTCACGAGCCCTTCCACCCCTGCCCTTGACCTTTTCCACCCACATGGCTTCACCTGTCTCCTTCTATCTAACCCCCTTCCCCTGCACCCACCCTTTGATTCTGGCATCCTCCCCCTTCCTTCCCGGTCCTGATGCAGAATCTCAGCCCATTTCCGTAGATGCTTCCTGACTCCTTCCAGCATGTGTTGCTCTGGATTTCCAGCTTCTGCACGATCCCTTGTGTTTACTATTTAAATGATCTTAGATCACATAACATCATACTGCAGAGTGATCAGGAGACCTCGGTACACCAACGAGTTGATATACAAAAATAACGAAGTTCAAAATTGCTTAATGTCATTTCCAGTACACAAGTATGAAGGAGAACAAAATAATTCCTATTTTTGATCTGATGTATCATGAAAAACACAATAAATCAGAATCCGGTTTAATATCACCGGCATATGTCATGAATGTATGTCAAGGCATGACCTGGGTGATGGGGTCCTTTCTAATGGATTCCGCCTTTCTGAGGCATTGCTCCTTGAAGTCCTGGATACTACGGAGGCTGGTGCCCATGTTGGAGCTGACTGAGTTTACAACTTTCAGCAATTTATCTCAATCCTATGCAGTACCTTCCCCCCCCCATACGGACCGTGATGCAGCCTGTCAGAATGCTCTCCACGGTACATCTGTAGAAATTTGCAAGTATCTTTGGTGGCATATCAAATCCCCTCAAACTCCTAATAATATACAGCTGCTGTCATGACTAGTTTGTAACTATGTTGAGTCAATACATGGCTCCAAGTTAGATCCTTAGCGATATTGACAACCAGGAACTTGAAATTGCTCACTCTCTCCGCTTCCTGATCCCTCTATGAGGACTTGTGTGTGTGTGTGTGTGTGTGTGTGTGTGTGTGTGTGTGTGTGTGTGTGTGTGTGTGTGTGTGTGTGTGTGTGTGTGTGTGTGTGTGTGTGTGTGTGTGTGTGTGTCCCTCCTTTTACCCTCTCTGAATTCCACAATCAGTTCTTGTGGAATCAAAATGTGTTTGTCCATAAAGTGACACTAGGCACAGGAGTGTCAGTACAAAAGGTGGCTCTGACAGGAAATAATAAAGTAGTGGTGGTTGGGGATGTGGTGGGGGTGGGTTAGTGGGTGGAGGTGTTGATCGGCCTTACTGCTTGGGGAAAGTAACTGATCTGAGTCTTGTGGGGATGCTACGTAGCCTCCTCCCTGATGGGAGTAGGACAGACAGTCCATGAGCAGGGTGGGTGGGATCCTTCATGATGTTACTGGCCCTTTTCCAACATCTTTGACGGGGGATAGGCGGGTGATGGTGGTGCGTTGGGCAGTTTCGTAGTGGACCTTCCTGTCCACTGCAGTGCAGCTTCTGGGCCGTGCAGAGATTCGGAATGTTAGGGCGCCCTCTACTGCACATCTGTGGAAGGACGTGACTTAGTCCCGTTCTCGTCAGCTTTCTCATTGTGAGAAGCCTGTGAGAGGCTGTGTGGGATGTGTACTCCCCGGAGTTTAAAACTGCTCGCGGTTCCCACTGCTGTGCCTCCAATATGGGGAGAGGTGTGAGTTCCCCTGAAGTTGAAAACCATCTCCTTCGTCTTGTTGAGGTTATTTGCCCGGCACCAGGCCTCAAGCTCTTCCACCTCCTCTCTGTAGGTGTCTCATCGTTGTAATAGTCGGACTAATAGTATGCTTCAGATGCTGGGTTGGAGATACGTCTCCACCAAGGGAGGTGTAAGGCGCTCCTTCCCTCCGCTAGCCTGCAGGTCACCCTTGGGCAAGGTGAATCACCTGCTTAGCCCCTGATCAGGGTCACGTGAAGCCATGGGAGCAGGTGGTAGATGGTCGTATGAGCAGCCGGTGCAGATCACAAGTCCTGGTTATGTGACCACTGACACCAGGCAGACAATCTCTGAAGAGTATTGATAATGGCCGGGGTCACCCGTCTTGTAAAGACACTGCCCAGAAGAAGGCAATGGCAAACTACTGCTGTAGAAAAATTTGTCGAGAACAGTCATGGAAACACAATGTCACTGACATGTCAGCAAAACTCATGACCAAAACTGCAGCGACATCTTCTCCAAGAAGCAAGATAATTCCAGAACACCAGAGATTCTGCAGATGCTGGAAATCCAGAGCAACACACACACACAAAATGCTGGAGGAACTCAGCAGGTCTATGGAAATGAATAAGCAGTCAACGGTTTGGGCTGAGACCCTTCATCAGGACTGGAAAGGATGGGGAGAGAGGACTTGCAACCTGGAATGTGAAATGTGAAGTGTGTGTGGAATCGGGTATTTTCACAACTTTTAAGGACATTGACCCTGTCGAGCCTGTTCTGCCATTCCATCAGGTGGAACCCGTTCTCTTGCCTTCTTCCCGTATCCCTTGACATCCTCACCAACTAGGAACCTGTCATCCTCCACTTTAAATGTACCCAGTGTCTTGGCCTCCTCAGCTGTCTGTGGCAATGAATTCCACAGATACACCGCATTCTGGCTAAGAGTATCTAGACAGGCACTGGAATCTACAGACTGATTGCCAGTAAATGATATTAAGAACTGAAGGGCCTTTCTCCAAACCCTGCAACTGACTCTATGAATTGTTAGCTCCCCTGACACTGTCACTTGCAGGGCAAATTGCCCGTCTGGAATGTAGGTATAATCTTCTACCTGAGTAGCATTTAGCCATCACACAGCTGTTCAGCAAGATAAAGGCAGTGTACTTACCGTGTTCCTGGACTGATTTGGCAGTAGGGTTGCACCTTCCACGAGTTGAGACTGTTGCCGTTCAGATCAGACAAGGTAAGCGAAGATTCTGTTGGCAATTATCGAATTGCTTCAAAGCTACTAAAGGGGGCCCTGCCCTGCTGGCAGGACGCTGTTAACAAGAACACAGATTCATAATAATTGTCGAGAAGCCTGCTGGCTGGGGATGGGTGGAGGGAGAATGATTTTAATAAAGCCAGCTTGAAGGTGATGAAAATGAATCTTTGTGAAAGGAGAATTTGGTGGCTACTTGGAAGCATGTTCAAAGCACGGGGGGGAAACGAGCATCACACAGGTCACTCTCGGGTTACAAATGTGTGACTTGAGGACACCTCGAGCTCCAATAACGTTCAGTTTAAATTCTGATAATTGTACGTATTGGACATTCATTCCAGAATGGCAGAACTAGCTCTCTCCCCCTCACTTCCTCTCTCTTCCACCCTCCATCGCCACTCCCTCTCTCCCCCACCCTTTTTCCACTTGCTCTCTCCCCCATCTCTTTCCCCATCTCTGTCCCCCTCTCTCAACCTCCACCTCAACACCCCCTCTCATCCCCTCTCTCAACCCCCTTTCTCTCAACCCCCCTCTCTCTCAACCCCCCTCTCTCAAATCCCTCTCTCTCAACCCCCCCTCAACCTCCCCTTTCACTCAACCCCCCCTTTCACTCAACCACCCCTCTCTCAACCCCCCTTTCAACCCCTCTCCCTCTCAACTCCCCCTCTCAACCCCCCTCTCAACCCCCCTCTCTCTCAACCCCCCAACCCCCCTCTCACACCCCCTCTCAACCCCCCTCTCCCTTACCCCCTCTCTTGCAACCCTCTCTTCCCCTTCCCTTTCACCCTCTCTTGTTCCCCTTTCCCCTTCTCCCCATCACCCCCTCTCCTCTCTCTCATTCTCTAATTTTTCTCTCTCTCGCTCTCTCTCTCTCTCTCTCTCTCACTCTTGTGTTCTCTTTCTCCCCTGCCCTCACCCTCTCCTTCTTCCTCTGCACCTCAAGTAATTAATTCTTATCTGATTTTTACGGCATCACTGAGGCACGGTTCCCAAGTCGGGTGAGCTTCTTTGCATTTTGTAACCTACGGACAAGATCGATTTGTGGGCACCTGAACCTTCTCGGTAGCTGGACACGTCTTGGGTCCGACGACTGAGGCACAGGGCCTCGCGGGGCGGCGTGGCTGATTTTCTGAGCAAGGCTCCGGGAGATTTCCCGGGAAGCTCTGAGGAGAGGTTGAGCAAACTGGGGTCGCTCTCCTTGGAATGTCAAAGAACAAGAGGATACCAGGTAGAAGTTCTACAATCAGGGGAACGGGTAGGCTGGACCGTTAGAATTATTTTCCCAAGGTAGAAATGTCAAATACTAACGGAGATAGCTTTCGGTGAACGGGGTAAGTAGTTGTTGGTCAAGGTTATTATCGTATGCACAGGCGCAATGAAAAATCTTGTACAGGCATCATGGGCACAGAGCGTCATATAAGAGGTAGGCAGATGAAAATCATGAACATAATTTACACACATTGTTTACTAGAAACCACATGGATCCTCTGTGATCCTCTGCTGCAGGAGCCCATCCACAAGGTTCAACATGTTGTACATTCGGAGACACTCTTCTGCACACCACTGTTGTAACGCGTGGCTATTTGAGTCTGGCCACTCACCTCTGACCTCTCTCAATTACAAGGTGTGTTCACCCACAGAGCTGCCGCTCACTGGATGTTTTTGTCGTTTTTTTTTTGTTTTTCGTACCATTCTCCGCGCGTGAAAATCCCGGGAGATCAGCAGATTCTGAGATACTCAAACCACCCCATCTGGCACCAGCAATCATTCCACGGTCAAAGATCACATTATTTCCCACCCCCCCCATTCTGATCTTTGGTCTGAACAACAACTGAACCTCTTGACCATGTCTGCGTGCTTTTATGCATTGAGTTGCTGCCACATGATTGGCTGATTAGATATTTGTATTAATGAGCAGGTGTACCTAATAAAGAGTGTGTCGATGCACAAGGAAATCTGCAGGTCCTGATGAAATGTCTCGGCCTGAAATCTCAACTGTTCACTCTCTTTGGTCTGCTGGGTTTCTCCGGCATTTTCTGAGCGTTGAGCGTATACAACATGGTTAGAACAAACAGACGTTTACTGGACTGATGCTGGATTAAAGCGTTCCTGCTGTTTTCTAAAATACTTCACTAGATCTACAGGAACAATGGCGTAGAGATGGCAATCTTCCCAGGGGGCCTCTGTGCTCCAGCAATCATGAACCACAAGTGCAATTACTGGAGCACATTGCTTTTATCTTTTGGCTCGTTTTGAGTATCAGTGATGAAAATGTCAACAGTGTGGATGGAGGCTATTTGAGGGAGTGCTGAGAGAACCTGTGATGATCCAGCAAGGGTTGGCAATCCTGTATATTATTCAAGGGTGAAAATTCAGACAATTTGGCAGCAGTGCAGAAGGCAGAAAGCGACTTGGTGGTGGATGGAAAGCTGAGGCTTCTGTTGATCAGGGTTTATTATTACCAGCATGCGGAGTGCAATAGCAGTTCAATGGAATACACAATCCAGCAGAGAACAAAAAAAAAATAAACTAAAAATAATAATCATCAATAAAGAAGTAAATCAATTACATATGTTGAATAGATCTTTAAAAATGTGCAAAAACAGAAATACCGTATATTTCAAAAAAGGTGAGGTAGTGTTCATGGGTTCAATGTCCATTTAGGAATCGGATGGCAGAGGGGAAGAAGCTGTTCCTGAATCGCTGAGTGTGTGTCTTCAGGCTCCTGTACCTCCTCCCTGATGGTAACAGTGAGAAAAGGGCATGCCCTGGGTGCTGGAGGTCCTTAATAATGGACGCTGCCTTCCTGAGACACCGCTCCTTGAAGATGTCCTGGGTACTTTGTGGGCTAGTACCCAAGATGGAGCCCATTATATTTACAACCTTCTGCAGCTTCTTCCGGTCCTGTGTAGTAGCCCCTCCATACCAGATAGTGATGCAGCCTGTCCGAATGCTCTCCACAGTACAACTATAGAAGTTTTTGAGCGTATTTGTTGACATACCAAATCTCTTCAAACTCCTAATAAAGTACAGCCGCTGTCTTGCATGCTTTATAACTACATCGATATGTTGGCGATTAGATGTACAAGCCTGGGCAGTACGATAGGGAGATCATGCTGTTGCCCATACAGCAAGCTCCCCCTCTCCACGCATCTGCTGAACGGCGGAGACCAATACAGTTCTGGACCAGCAGGAGTTGCCAGTCAGAGTTGAACTCTACGTAGGACTGCCTCTGGTCCAGTTCTGGATTTTTCCCTTGAGGTTTACACCTGAAGCCTTCCCCACGAGTGTGTATAGCGGAGGTCCGAGGTGAGAGTTTTCCTTCTCAGAGTTGCCGACCACAGCTGACGAGCCCCATCTGTCCGAAGCAACTGGTTTTAAGGCGTCAGTAACCCACCTTTGCCCTTTCCTGTATTTGAAGAAATGGTTCCACCAGGCTTAGTAGCCACACATGAAGGCCAGGAGCTGGACTTGGTTGTCACCAAGTGAGGTGCACGCTATTAGGAGCATTTAATAGGTGGTAGGAGCTTATCCTCACTCTCCCACACCAACACCTTAAGAAACCTTTAAACATGGTAACACGTACAAAACCGCCACAGAAGCGTAGCGGTTAGTGTGATGCTATTACCGCTTAGGGTGTTCTGGAGTTCAGAGTTCAATTCTGCTGCCGTTCTGTAAGGAGTCTCTGTACGTTCTCCCTGTGCAATGCGTGGGTTTCCTCCAGGTGCTCTGGTTTCCTCCCACAAGACGTACCAGACAGATTAACTGATCATTGTAAATTGTCTCATGTTTAGGTTACGATTAATTGGGTTTCTGGGGGGTTGCTGGGTTGGTATGGCTGGACGGGCCTACTCTACGTAGAAACACCCACAAGATGCTGGAGCATCTCAGCAGACCAGGGGGCATCCGCGGAGAGGAATCAGCAGTAGACGTTTCGGGCCGAGACCCTTCATCGGGACTTGATTGTCTTGATATCCCCAATGTCCTGAAGAAGGGTCTCGGCCTGAAACATTGTCTGTTTATTCCTCTCCAGAGATACTCCCTGACCTGCTGAGTTCCTCCTGTATTTTGTATGTGTTAATCTCAATTTCTGGCATCTGCAGAATGTTTTGTGTCCATAAAACATAGGAACAGAATTAGACCATATGGTCTGTCAAATCTGCTTCACCATTTCAGCCTTTGAGTCTATTTCATTATTCCATCATGGCTGATTTATTATCCCTCTCAGCCCCATTTCCCTGCCTTCTCCCTGTAACCGTTGGCACCTTTACTAATCAAGAACTTGTCAACATTCGCTTTAAATACACCCAATTACTTGGCCTCCACAGCCGGCTGTGGCAACGAATTCCACAGATTCACCAACCTCTGGCTAAAGAAATCCCTCCTCATCTCCGTTCTAAATGGATGTCCCTCTATTCGGAGGCTGTGCCCTCTGGTCCTAGACTCCCCCACTATAGGAAACATCCTCCCCACATCCACTCTATCTGTGCCCTCTGGTCCTAGACTCCCCCACTATAGGAAACATCCTCCCACATCCACTCTATCTGTGTCCTCTGGTCCTAGACTCCCCCACTATAGGAAACATCCTCCCCACATCCACTCTATCTGTGCCCTCTGGTCCTAGACTCCCCCACTATAGGAAACATCCTCTCCACATCCACTCTATCTGTGTCCTCTGGTCCTAGACTCACCCACTATAGGAAACATCCTCCCCACATCCACTCTATCTGTGCCCTCTGGTCCTAGACTCCCCCACTATAGGAAACATCCTCCCCACATCCACTCTATCTGTGCCCTCTGGTCCTAGACTCCCCCACTATAGGAAACATCCTCCCCACATCCACTCTATCTGTGTCCTCTGGTCCTAGACTCCCGCACTATAGGAAACATCCTCTCCACATCCACTCTATCCGTCCCCTCTGGTCCCAGACTCTCCCACTATAGGAAACATCCTCCCCACATCCACTCTATCCGTCCCCTCTGGTCCTAGACTCTCCCACTATAGGAAACATCCTCCCCACATCCACTCTATCCGTCCCCTCTGGTCCCAGACTCTCCCACTATAGGAAACATCCTCCCCACATCCACTCTATCTGTGTCCTCTGGTCCTAGACTCCCGCACTATAGGAAACATCCTCTCCACATCCACTCTATCCGTCCCCTCTGGTCCCAGACTCTCCCACTATAGGAAACATCCTCCCCACATCCACTCTATCCGTCCCCTCTGGTCCTAGACTCTCCCACTATAGGAAACATCCTCCCCACATCCACTCTATCCGTCCCCTCTGGTCCCAGACTCTCCCACTATAGGAAACATCCTCCCCACATCCACTCTATCTGTGTCCTCTGGTCCTAGACTCCCCCACTATAGGAAACATCCTTTCAACCTCCACTCTGTCTGTGTCCTCTGGTCCTAGACTCCCCCACTATAGGAAACATCCTTTCAACCTCCACTCTGTCTAGGCCTTTCAATATTCAATAGGTTTCAATTAGATCTTCCCCCCCCCCCCCCCTGCCCCACATCCTTCTAAACTCCAGTGAGTTCAGGCCCAGAGCCTTCAATCGCTCCTCATACATTAACCCATTCATTTCTGGGCTCATTCCCAGAATAGCCCTAGCAGTGAGGAAACACATCTTGGGCATTTTGCAATCCGCCTCCTGACTGGCTTCCTTGGCGTTGCCGCGCAGGTGGGTGCGTCTCTGCTGTGTACAGGGGTTTGACAAAACTAGGCCTTCGGTTTTTGGACCCCATGTCATATGTTGTCTCTTGTTTGTAATGGGAGGAGGAGGCGGGGTTAGTGAAAGCCATGGCAACCATCTGTTGTCCTGTGCGGAGCAGCTTTTTGTATTGTGTCAGATTAGCTGAGCTTTACGAGCTCCTGTAGCTGACACAGCGAGTTGCCACAGGGCATTGGAAGGTGAGAGCATCTGTCCCCCCTTGTTGCTGCATAAAAGCCCCGCTCCTTGCTGGTCTGCTCCTTGAATGGCTTTCTCATTTGAGAGCTTGAGATGCAAGTTATTCTTTTCCCCTGGTGACGGCAACAAAATTAACAATCCGCTAGGGTCTCTCTGCTCGTGACTGAGGTTCTCCACCTCAAAGAAAGAACGAGTTCGGTGCTCGACACCAGCAAGTTACATCGGATTTCTCAAAACAGAAAGTCAAAATGATAAGCAAGAGAGATTCTGCATCTGTGGGAAGCTGGAAACTGGGACGGGATGGGCGAAAGGGCTGCAGAAGAAGGAATCTGATAGGACTGGAGAGTGGACCATGGGAGAAAGGGAAGGACGAGGGGCGGTGGTTAGCGCGACGCTTTACAGTACCAGCGACCTAGGTTCAATTGCAAGGTGTTTGTAGGTTGTCCCCGTGACCACGGGGGTTTCCTCCGAGTGCTCTGGTTTCCTCCCACAGTCCCAGCAGAATAATTGGTCATTGTAAACTGTCCTGTGATTAGGCTATAAATTGAGGGATTGCTCGGCAGCGAGACTCGAAGGGCCAGAAGGGCCTATTCCACACTGTCTCTCAATAAATGAATAAACGATTGGCAGGTGCGGAGAGGAGAGGAGACGAGGGGGGGGGGGGGGCACCAGAACGTGAATGGAAAAAAAGGGAAGCGGAGGTGGACAAATCGACGATTGTGTGATCTGGCTTGAGGCTACCCAGATGCGGTGTTGTTCCTCCAACCTGAGAGTGGCCTCATCATAGCAATAGGTGAGGCTACGGACCGAAATGACTCCCCAAAATACTCTGCCTTTGTGTAGCTTATTACATCAGGCTCTAAGATCACTTGACCCATTACATCCTCAGTAGCTCCCAAATCAATGCCATTTCCCACAAATCTCTACAACTTGTTCTCTTCCATTCCCACCGGCTCCCATCTGACTCACACTAAGAGTGACCCACTTTGGCCAATTAACCTTTCAGTACGCTCTGGAATGTGGGGAGGGACTGGAGCACTTGCGGGGTGCAGGAGGGGGGAAGGTGAGGTAAACCCAGGCACTTCGATCAAGATGGCACCGAGCTGTGTTCTCTGCTGGGGTCATGGCTCAGACAGTTGTGATTTTAGGTTTGTAGGGATGGTTTTGGGGAAGGGAGGGGAGTTCGAGGTCAGGTTAGGGATTAAGGACAGGGATGTGGGGGAGTTAAAGGTTAGGTTGAAGTCTAGACCTCTGCTCTCTTCTTGAAGACCAGCGATGTGGGTGGGTGATCTGTGGAAATTAGGCAGTCCTAGATTAGCGGGTCCCAGGATCAGATATCTGTCCGTGCATGCGTGGGGTACAAGGGTCGGTCAGTCAATATGTCCAGAGTTCGAGCCTGAAGTACAGGGTCCTGTCATCAGCTGGTCGTGAGGTCGATACTGGCAGTTAAAGCCCAAAGGAAGTTCTGGAAGTCGAAGTCTGACGTCCAAAGCCTGCGGGCTGATAGCTGGAGACAGGGTCTGGAGGGTGCCCTGGAGTCGGAGGAGTGTGGGAGGGAACAAAGGGGTTTGTTTATTTGCTTGTTGTGTTCTGTGTTGTTCCGTCAAACGTGGCAGCAAATTACACTGGTGCCGGAATATGTGGTGACACTCGTGGGCTGCCCCCAGCACATCTGTAGGTTGTGAACACAAATGGCACATTTCACTCTCTCTTTCAATATAAATCTGAATCTGAATGGGGAGAATCACAATCACCGCCTCACTTTTATTATTTCTGCTTTTGCGCTGCTTTTAATTGAACTGTTTGTGCTTACTGTGATCGATTTACTTATCTTTCTGTATTATCATTGTACTGCTGCTGCCAAGTTAACAAATTTCATGACATATGCTGGTGATATTAAACCTGATTCTAATTCTGATATCATTGGCATACCTCATGAAATTTTTGCGGGAGCAGTATATTGCAATACATAATAAAAACTCTAAATTACAGTAAGAAGTGTGTGTGTGTGTGCGTGTGCGTGTGCGTGTGTGTGTGCGTGTGTGTGTGCGTGTGTGTGTGTGTGTGTGTGTGTGTAAATAAATAAATATGTATAAAATTAAATAAGTAGTGCAAAAAGAGAAAAACGCAGTGAGGTAGTGTTTATGGGTTCAAAGTCCTTTCAGAAATCTGATGGCAGAGGGGAAGAAGCTGTTCTTGAATCGTTGAGTGTGTGCCCTCGTGGTAACGGTGAGCAGTGGGCATGTCCTGGGTTCCTGGGTGATGGGTGCCGTCTTTTTGAGGCATTGCTCCTGGGTGCTGGGGAGGCTGGAGCCCATGATGGAGCTGACTGAGTTTGCAACTCCCTGCAGCCTATTTCGTTCCTGTGCAGAAGCCCCCTCCCCCCCCCATACCAGATGGTGATGCAGCCAGTCAGAATGCTCTCCATTTTACATCTGCAGAAACTTGCAAGTGTCTTTGGTGACATCCCAATCTCCTGAAATTCCCAGTGAAATATAGGTGAAGTCCTGCCTTATCTGTAGCTGTATCGCTATGTTGGGCACAGGATGGATATGCTGACACCCAGGAACTTGAAGTTGCTCACAAGGTCCACCTGTACAACAACCCTGGTAGATAGAACCCAGTTCCCTCCGCGATGACATCGCTCCACCCTCTGTACCCCTGCAGCCAACAAGAATCCTTATAAAACTGAGGGGCAAGTATAGAGCAGACAGCCAGAATCTTTTATTCCAAGGTAGAAATGTCAAAAAAAAGACATGAATTTACTGTGAGAGGGGGATCATTGAAAGGAGATGTCTGGGGCAATTAGTTTTCAGAGGGGGAGGTGCTTGGCACGGGACGTCAGGGCTGTTGGTGGCAGCAGATGCGACAGGCGTATTTAAGAGGCTCTGAGACAAACACATGAATATGCAGAAATTGGAGGGTTATGTGCAGGCAGAAGGGATTAGTGTAATCAGGCATCGTTGTAATAACTAGTTTGGCACAATATTGTGGGCAAGAGGACCCGCTCCTGTGCTGTCCTCTTCTATGTTTCAACTTGTGCAGTCAATAACCTTTTTATGATGTAATCACTATATAATCAATAATTAAACGCAAATGTAATGCCCATTCACAATGAAAATCATTTGCTTGTTAATTTGTTGGTTCTCTCAGGATACGAGGTTCTGAAAATGGTTCCAGGTTGCTACGGCTTGTGTCATGAAGAGCGTTTGATGTCCCTGGGGCTGTATTCACTAGAATTCAGAAGAATGAGGGGTGACCTCTATTGAAGGGCTTCCACGGAGAGGATGTTTCCTATGGCAAGTGAGTCTAGGACCAGAGGACACAGCCTCAGAATAGAAGATTTTTAGAACGGAGATGAGGAGGAATTTCTTTAGCCAGAGAGGAGTGAGTCTCTGGAATTCATTGCCACAAGCAGCAGAGGTTGATAGATTCTTAACTGGTCACAAAATTGGATCAGTGGGTTCTCAATCCCGGAAGAGGTAAAGGGGACCATCTTCCATCTCCAGTAATGGACAGGGCCAGCTGGTGGCGCAGTGACATCAGCGCTGGACTCCGGAGCGAAAGGTCCCGAGTTCGAATCCAGCCGGGCCGCTCCTGGACACGCTTTCCATCCCGTGCCGGGTTGAGTGTCCAGCTTGCAACTCGACCTCGTAAAAAAAAACATTGCGCTGTGAGAAGGATGTGGGGGGACCACTTACGACCACTTGAAAAAAAGAGCGCTTACGATCGGTCTGCCAGAAAAAGCAGGATCCCCCAGTGGCCAACCATTTTAATTTCACGTCCCATTCCCATTCCGATATGTCAATCCATAGCCTCCTCTACTGTCACAATGAGGCCACATTCAGGTTGGAGGAACAACACCTCCTACCTGATGGCATGAACATCAATTCCTAAAACTTCTGGTAATGTCCCCCTCCTTCTTCACAATTCCCCATCCCCTTTTCCCTCTCTCACCTTATCTCCTTGCCTGCCCATCACCTCCCTCTGGTGCTCCTCCCCCTTCTCTTTCTTCCATGGCCTTCTGTCCTCTCCTATCAGACTCACCCTTCTCACCAATCAACTCCGGGTTTCACCCGTCGCTTTGTGTTTCTCTCTCCCCTCCCCCCACCTTTTAATCTACCCCTCATCTTTTTTTCTCCAGTCCTACCGAAGAGTCTCGGCCTGAAGCGTCGACTGTATTCTTTTCTATAGATGCTGCCTGGCCTGCTGAATTCCTCCAGCATTTTGTGTGTGTTGGTTGGAAGGTATGGGTGACGGGTAGGGGAGGTGAAAGTGGATAGAGAAGGGGTAAAGGGGCAGAGACATACCCCATTAGATCATCAAGCAGCTGTTTTGAACATAAGTCACATACACCTGGTTGCTCCCATTATATTACTGCTGAAGACTATCAGGGACCAACTGCCCAAATGCTCCTCTCTGCCTCTCAAACTGTCTTCCTTCCCAATGACTTAGACCATGAGATACAGGGGCTGAAATAGGCCATTTGGCCCATCGAACCTGCTCCGCCATTTCGTCGTGGTTCAGCCCCAACCTCCTGCCTTCTCCCTGTGTCCCTTCACGCCCCGAATAATCAAGAACTTGTCAATCTCTGATTTAAATACACCCAGTGACTTGGCCTCCACAGCTGCCTGTGGCAACGAATTCCACAGATTCACCACCCTCTGGCTAAAGGAATTCCTCATCCTCTCCATTCTAAAAGGACGTCCCTCTGTTCTGAGGCTGTACCTTCTAGCCCTAGACTCCACCACTATCCTCTCCACATTCTCTCTATCAAGGTCTTCCAGTACGCCCCCCTCATTCGTCTGAATTCCAACCTGCCTCTTTTTTTCTACAACTTAAATTGAAAAGGATATTTGCTTTACTTCTGAATCGATTGATGTGATAAATCTTCCTTTCGACGCAGTTTAATTTCTATAGCACTTTCTGGGTCAGCGTGCAGCTAATGGCTCTGATGGCCGCAGCAGAAAACATAATTGAATCGGAGTCTCTGGTGGTCTCCTGCGGTGTAGGTTTCACAGCCTAAATGGATCTGTGACATTTTGGCACGGAAATTACCCAAACAGATGGGCTTCACTGGGGGGGTGGGGGGATGAGTGGTGGGATGGGGTGGAGGGGGGCGGTTTGGAGAATAATTCCTTCCATTTGCTCCATGTCAGTAACCATAAGGTCGCGAGCAAACTCGGTTTGGAGGGACTGTGAGATAGCTGATGCTCTGCTACGATACGAAAAGGAGCTTAGTGGAGAGCTTACTGTGGTTCGGTAGGAAGCACTTTCTTGTCCGGGTCAGAACATTGTGGGCTTAAACCTTTCTCCAAAGACAAAGCACACAATCCAGGCCAGCACCCTTGATGTTGGTCACTGTTGGAATTACTTTTGGACTGTAGGGGAGTTGTTTATGCAAACCAGGTAGTAAGACAGAACGGGGGTCAAAATCATGTGGAGGCATTGGACAAGTTAGAACAATCACTTTACCCCGCGAGCGATCGCCAATTGGGGCTGTAAGGTTATCCGTTCTCCCTGACTGTGTGGGTTTCCTCTGGGTGGCCCCAGTTTCCTCCCACAGTCTGGAATATCTAGTAGTAGACAGTTGTCAAAACTGGGTGGGGGGGGGGTCATGGGTTTGCGTCTCTGGTGGACTGTGCCCACTCCAGGGCGCCAGCCTGGGTGGGAAGATGTGAAGAAACGCTATTGCCCGTGCAGCGGGTTCCCCCTCTCCTCGTCACTGACGTAGTCCATGCGAAGGGCCAAGGCCGTTACAGCTTGGCACCAGTGTCCTCGCAGAGGTTGCCAGAGTGAAGTTGTAAACATCAAACTGCCTCAGGGACCCCGGCTCCGGATTTCATCCTCGGGGTTTACTCCCGAAGCTTTTCCCACGGATGGGTATGGCCGCAAGGCAGCAGAGGTTTAAAATCAGAGTTTTCTTTCTCCTACGCAGGCTGCCATCAAGGCTGTCGAGCCCCATCAGCCTGAAGCAACTGGTTTTGAGGCGCCCGAGGTCCACATTTGCCCCTTCTCTTGTCAGTAGAAACAGTTCTGCCAGGGCTAGTAGCTAAGCCACACATGAAGGCCAAGAGTTGGACTTGGTTGTCAGAGGCTGTTGGAGTCGCACACCATTTGGAGCACTTTATAGGGAGTGGGAGCTTATCCCCACCACCACCCCCGGCTGTGACAACCTTAGGAACCCCAGAAGACCTACAGTTAGGGTTAGTAAACATGTTATACTGGTGCCCAAGGTCTGGCAACCCTTGCGGGCTGCCCCCAACACCTACTCGGATGCAAAATCGACACATTTCACTGTTTTGATGTTTCAATATACATGTGACAATTAAAAGTAATCTTTAATCTTGCCAAGGATGATACCTTGAATGTATTGATTAGAGCAGGTCCTGTTTCAATTGACGTCCGGCCTGAAAGGCGGGGAAAACGGAGCTCTCGTCACAGTTATTCTAGACTTCCATTGGAATATTTTGTGTGGTTCTGGTTATTGCATTGCAGGAAGGATGAGGAGGCTACGGAGTGGGCACAGGAGAGGTTCCTCATGATGAGTTGGCACAAGAGATGGCAGATGCTGGAATCTGACACAACACACAGTCTGCCAGAGGTATTCAGCGGTCAGTTCGAGCAGCCTCGGACACTGACCATTCCTTTCCTCGGACAGATGTCGCTCAATGTACTGAGCTCCTTCGGATAATTTGCTCTGGCAGGACGCTGCCCGGATTAGAGAGTATTATTATAAGGAGAGGTCAGACAAACCCGGTTTGTTTTCTTGGGAGCATCAGATGCACAACACAAGGAAATCATAAATGATAAATTATATACAATTTTTACAAGATAGAACAGAATGGTGGGGGGGGGGGCCTCAGTTGTGTAGTGGTTCATACGACATTATTACAGCTCAGGGTGTTTGGAGTTAGGAGTTCGATCCCAGCGTCCCCTGTAAGGAGTTTGTATGTTCTTCCTGTGAGCGGGTAGGTTTACCAAGGTGTTGGGTAATTGGCCATTGTAAATTGTGCTGTGATTAGACTAGGGTTAAATAGGTGGGTTCCTGGGCAGCGTGGGCTGTATCTCTAAATAAAATGAAATGATTGAGTTTTCTGAAACGATGTCCAATCAGCTGATTGAAAAGTACCTGAAGGTCAAGTATTCAGAGGACACACCACAACCAACAGCGCACTGACGACGTCTCCTCGCGTGGTGAGGAAACGTTTGCAGGTAAATTGCCAAGATCAGAGAGCGACTCAACCCAACCACCAACCACCCGAGCTACACATCTTCCGAAATAAAATGAAATTAGAACAAAAGTAGGAACTATGGTTCGTACATATTCTATTCCCTTGAGTTCATCAGAGGTGTTCTATTGCTTTCCGTTTCTTTCTGAATAATCCATTGAGTTCTTTGGAACCTTAGTTAGATCACAGCTAGAGTTCTGGTTAGTGGGTTGTCGGAAAGATACAGAGGTGCTGGGGAAAGGGTTAATATGGTTTACAATGATCATTCCAAAAATGTAAACGTGTGTCAGGATGAGGAAGGCTGATTGATACCTGTCAGAGATTTCCAAAAATTTGAAGTTGTTAGGCGGGGATGCAGGGAAAGTATTTCTAATTGTGGGGAAGAGAATAACTAGAGGCTATTGACACAAGGTGGGGCCAAGGACCTTGGGAATTTGGAAGAAATTCCTTTAGAGTAGGCTTGTGGAAGTCAAGACTGCGTTCAAAAGTCAAGAGGTTAAGTTGCAACTTTAATAAACTCTGGTGAGGCCACATCTGGAGTATTGCACACAGTTCTGGTCACCCCACTATAGGAAGGATGTCGAGGCTTTGGAGAGGGTGCAGAACAGTTAGGCTGCATCTGGAGTATTGCACACAGTTCTGGTCACCCCACTATAGGAAGGATGTCGAGCCTTTGGAGAGGGGGCAGAAGAGGTTCAGCAGGATGCTGTCTGGCTTAGCAAGAATGTGCTATCACAAGAGGCTGGTTAAACCTGGAGTGGCAGAGGCTGAAAGGAGACCTGGTAGATGATGAGAGGCATAGAGTGGACATTTCCCAGGGTTGAAATGTCTAATAGTAGGGGGCATGTATTGAAGATGTGAGGGGTAAGTATTTTACTCAGAGTGGTGGATACCTGCAATGCTCTGCCTGGTATAGTGGTGGAGGCAAATATATTAGAGGCTTTTAAGAGACATTTGGACGGGCACGTGGATGTAAGGAGGATGGAGGGATTAGTGTTCAGGTGTTTTTGATTTGCTTTTTAGCTGGTTCGGCACAACACTGCGGGCTGAATGGCCTGTTCCTGTGCTGTACTCTTCCATCTGTCTATTTTATCAATACCCAAAGAGTGGTGAGAATGTGGAATTGCCTCCAAAGATGTTTGAGGTGTATAGTTTAGATGCCTTTGAAGGGGAGACTGGACAAGCAGGAGGGAGAGGAGAATGGAGGGTGGTGCTGATGAGGACGGGTGGGATGGGGACATTAATTGACTGGGCTGAAAGGCTGACGTGTGTGTCACATACTAGAAGGTTCACTGATTCCTTGGTCCAAGACGAGGGTTACTGTACGAGCCTAGTGATCCTGGTGTGGGTCAATGGCTGGGAACGGCAGATGTCAAGGAGTGCTGATGATAGTTGTCCAGCAGGACACATTACAACAGCTATAGTTTCCAACTGGTAAACTGCATTTCTGGAAACACGCCCACTACAATGGAGGGGACTACAGCACCATTCTTCTTGGCCTCATCCCAGTGGAAATTGATCTGGATTTGGCTCCATGCCCGGACCGAAGACAACTAAGTTAAGACAGGAAGATGGACTTCCTGGCACAGAAATTTTTGGTGGGAGAGGAGCAATGTGGGATTGAGATAATTAAATGTAGGACAGGCTGTCATGGAAGCCAAGCAGTTAAAGTGATGCTTTACAACGCCAGTGACCCGGGTTCAATTCCGCTGTTTTCTGTAAGGAGTTTGCACGCTCTGTCCGTGACCGTGTGGGTTTCCTCTGGGTGCTTCGGTTTCCTCCCACACCCCAAAGATGTGCGGCTTAGCGGGTGAATTGGTCACATGGGAGGCACGGGAGAGCCTGTTACCATGGTGTGTCTCCAAATAAACTCCAATGAGGGAGTTTTTGTACTGAATTTTGGAGCAGTGCAGCCTACTCTAGTTTACAATGGTGGAAGATAATTTATCCTCATTTTCTGTACTTGGGTAGAGTCCAAGGCAGATAAGGTATTTTACCTGTAACATCACAGGATATTAGCAAGTCTGTAAGAGAGCAGGTATGTAGGTTTAACTCCTGCGCATTTTGTCCTGATGAGGGGTCTCGGCTCGAATCGTCGACTGTTGATCGACCTCCATAGATGCTGCCTGACCTATTGAGTTGTTCCACCAATGTGTGTGTGTGTGTTGCTCTGGATTTCCAGCATCTGCAGAATCTCTTGTGTTTATATTTTTTAAAGTGTTTGATATGCAGAAACATTCCAATTATTAAAACAGTTCCCTATTTAAGTACATGTTTAACATCCTCAAGCTGGAAGAAATAATCGATTTAAAAAAAAATTAATGTTAATCTATTTCCCTTCTAACAAGGTGGACTCCATCCTAGGCCAAGCTTCAATTTGTCAGACCAGGTCCTGTGTGTGACGCTGAGGGGCTCCAGTGTAATTGTCTGATTTTGGGATCTGGCTGTCGAGCATCATGGGAAATGTGGAGCAATTGAAGGCTCTGGGCCTGTACTCACATGAAGGGGAATCTCTTTGAAAGCCCTGGATAGAATAAACGTGAAGAGAATGTTTCCTATAGTGGGGGAATCTAGGACCAGAGGGCATCCCTTAAGAACAGAGATGAGGAATTTCTTTAGCCAGAGGGTGGTGAATCTGTGGTGAATCATTGCCACAGATGGCTATGGAGACCAAATCATTGGGTATAGTTAGAGTGGAAGTTGATTAGTCAGAGGGTCAAACGTCATGGGGAGAAGGCAGAATAATGGGGTTGATGAAAATAAATCAGCCATGATGGAACGGCAGGACATACTCGACTGGCCAATGGCCAAATTCTGTTCCTATGGTTTGTGGTCTCTAGTTTCTTGTTCACGTTTTGTCATCAAAACATCAGTTAAAATTGATACCTGTATTCAGCTGGAAGCCCAAGAAGTTTATTCGTTTCAACTTCCATTTTCTTAGATGTCTCCAAGTTGTTCCAGACTCTCGGGATTATTCAAATCAAGAATGGAAGATCACTGTGTCCCTCGAGACTATCCCACCATTCACTGGAGTTACACTGGCCTCTACACTCCCTGCCGGTTCTCCAAAGCCCTCAGTTCCTCTATCCATCATGAATTTGTGCACCTCCACCTTCAGTACTACAAATGATCTTTCTCTCTCCGATGTTCTCGGCTCGAGAACACAAGTGCTTCAGCATCCTCTGCAAAAAGAAGTTTCGACGAGCCCACCACTGGACAGTGACCTAAGCAAACGAGGTGCCTGAATTGTGCCTGCTCGGCTTGCCAATCCCAAAGGGAACCCACTCCCCCCCCAATCAGTAACTTCTTGGATGGGCCAAATAGCCTAATTCTGCTCCCATGCCTTGTGGTCTTATAGCCATCCTAAGCAATGGTACTTCCCAAAGATGACGTTAACATTAATCACTGATCTTAAATGACATCGGTGTATTTTTAAAAAATTACCAACAGGGTATAAAACCAATTAACTTTTTTTTTTGTTGCTTTTGATTTCCAGGTAGATTAAAATTGGTTCTAAAAAGAATAAAATTCCATTTTGTTCATTCTGTTACATTGAAGAACCCTTTCTCCAGCTGTTTCTATTCTTTCTGTGATAGGTATGTAGAAATACAAAGAAGACGTTTGGAACACTGATGGAACAAAAGGCTAGTGGGGCAGACAGAATCCATCAGTGGTACTGAAAACCTGTACTCGTGAACCTGCTGTGCCTTGAACTGAACTGTCATTGTGCAGTTAGAATGCAAGCGTTGAGGAATATTGCCCAGCACATGGTGGTCACCGAGAGCTCGGAGAAACTTATCTGCTAATTGCCTGTCAATCAATTAATCAATCTACTCCCAGTCAGCCAAGAGATAGAAGCCATCAGCATAATCACAAGAGATTCTGCAGATGCTGAAAATCTGGAGTAACACATCGGTATATGCTGAAGGAACTCTGCAGCATCTATGGAGAGGAATAAACATTGGATGACGAAGGGCTTCAGCCAGAAATATTGTCTGTTTGTTCCTCTCCATGGATGCTGCCTGTCTTGCTGAGTTCCTCCAGCATTTTGTGTTTATCAAGTCCCCATGAACAGTGCAATGTTGTGGCATCTGCTCATGCCCAGTTTGAGGTTTCTGTCAGCTCCAGACCCCAGCACAGCCTTGGGCTAAATCAGGAGTTGAATTCCAGAGGTGGGAATGGAATCATCGAATCAAATCGGTCAGGATCCTGTAAGTGTCGCTATGTTTCTAATGGCGCCCATAACTTACTAACCCTAACCCTACGTTCTTTGACTGTGGGAGGAAACCAACGCGGCCATGGGGAGAACGTACAAACTCCCTGCAGGAAGTGGTGGGAATTGAACCCCGATCGGCGATCTCTGCCACTGCAAAGTGATGGGCTAACCTGCTGAACCATTTCAAGCTTGTGGCTTGAGTCCATGGTAAGGAAGGCAAATGCAATGCTGGCATTCATTTTGAGATGACTAGAACACAAGAGCAAGGATATAACGCTGAAGCTTCATAAGGCACTGGTCAGACCACACTTGGAGTATTCTAGGCAGTTTTCAGCCCCATAGCTAAGAAGGGATGTACTGGCGTAGAGGGCCCAGAGAAAAATCATTGGAATGAAAGGGTTAATGTATGAGGAGCATTTGATGGAGTTGTGTTGAGAAGAATGAGGGGGGATCTCGTTGAAACCTATTGAATGTTGAAAATCTTAGATCGATGTGGAAGTTGAGAGGGTGTTTCCAATTATGGGAGAGTCCAGGACCAGAGGACACAGCATCAAAATAGAACAACCCCCTTTAGTGTGCAGATGAGTGGTAATTTCTTTGGCCAGAGGGTGGTGGACCTATGGAATTCATTGGCAGTGGAGGTCAAGTCAGTGGGTATACTTAAAGCAGAGGTTGATGGGTTCTTGATTAGTCAGGATGTCAAAGGTTACGGGGTGAAGCAGGAGAATGGGGTTGAGAGGGATAATTAACCTCAATCGTGTTTCTTGGACTTGCTGAGAAGGCTCACAACAAAATGAGTCTCATGGTTGGATTTGGTGACACGATAATAAATACTTTGAAATCAGCCATTACGGAACAGCAGAGCTGACTCAATGCGCCAAATGACCCAACTCTGCTCCTCTGTTTCCTGGTCTAATCCGCACGGTGGAATACTTTGCCGAGGCTGGTCATACACACCGGTCTGCCACTGGGATGCAGAAGGAATCCCACACCGTCACAGGGAACCCAGCTAACTCAGCACTTACTGGGATGTGCCATTGCCCAGGCTGGCAGCCTGTGCGATATTAACCCTTTCACGTCAGAATAGCGATAGGTCAGGTTTTCTTCAGCAGAAAGGGACAGAGTAAAACATTGGGAGGCTTCAGCAATGTAAACAGACTCACTGGCCACTTGATTAGGTACACCTGCTTGTAATTACAAATATTCTGATCAATCGATCACGTGGCCCCAACTCATTGCAGAAAAGCTTTGGGGGCATGGTCAAGAGGTTTAACTGTTGTCCAGACCGAACATCGGAACGCGGAAGAGATGTGATCTAAGTGACTTTGCCTGTGGCATGGTTGTTGGTGCCAGATGGGGTGGTTTGAGTATCTCAGAAACTGCTGATCTCCTGGGATTTTCACACACGGCAAGCGAGTGGCATCTCTGTGGGTGAAAGAGACTTGTTCGTGGTGTGACGGCTGAGTCTGTGAGTAGACCGGTGATTTGCCTCCGGAAACTCCAGAGCTCTTCCACCAGCCTATGATGGTTCAGGCAGTCTGGTGTTCAGACTACAAGAGTCTAGTGGCAGCGAGCATTCCTCTGTTCAGTTCCTTGTAATGCTGAATCAAAACTTTCCTCTCCCTTTTGGTGAAGACAAATATGCCATTGGAAGTCCAGATTCGGGATTCTAGATTGTTCCGTTGGTCGCAGTAGAACTAGCAATTCCCTGGGAAGACCAGACTGAGGAGTTGTTCGAGTGTAAGAAAACCACACACCAGGAGCTGGTAGAGCAGTGCCAGAGACAGGGGTGGAGGGCACAATGCCAGCCTTTGGAGGTGGGGTGTGGAGGTTTAGCTGGTTTCTTGCTCTGCAGAACCGGCTCGCTGCTTGTCATTTTGGGGACTGCAGAGAGGATAACTTCACTCACCCCAACTCTGAACCGATTCAACACATCAGGCTCCTGAACCAGTGTGGATAACTTCACTCACCCCAACTCTGAACTGATTCCACACATCAGGCTCCTGAACCAGTGTGGATAACTTCACTCACCCCAACTCTGAACTGATTCCACACATCAGGCTCCTGAACCAGTGTGGATAACTTCACTCACCCCAACACTGAACTGATTCCACACATCAGGCTCCTGAACCAGTGTGGATAACTTCACTCACCCCAACACTGAACTGATTCCACACATCAGGCTCCTGAACCAGTGTGGATAACTTCACTCACCCCAACTCTGAACCGATTCAACACATCAGGCTCCTGAACCAGTGTGGATAACTTCACTCACCCCAACACTGAACTGATTCCACACATCAGGCTCCTGAACCAGTGTGGATAACTTCACTCACCCCAACACTGAACTGATTCAACACATCAGGCTCCTGAACCAGTGTGGATAACTTCACTCACCCCAACACTGAACTGATTCCACACATCAGGCTCCTGAACCAGTGTGGATAACTTCACTCACCTCAACACTGAACTGATTCAACACATCAGGCTCCTGAACCAGTGTGGATAACTTCACTCACCCCAACTCTGAACTGATTCCACACATCAGGCTCCTGAACCAGTGTGGATAACTTCACTCACCCCAACTCTGAACTGATTCCACACATCAGGCTCCTGAACCAGTGTGGATAACTTCACTCACCTCAACTCTGAACTGATTCCACAACCTATGGACTCACTTTAAGGATCTGCAACTGATGTCCTCAATATAATTTATTTACTTAATTACTTTATTATTATTATTTGAATTTGCACAGTTTGTCTTCTTTTGCACATTGTTTGTTTGTCGGTCTTCGTGTGTAGTTTTCCGGTGTTTTTCTTTATTCTACACGAATGCTTGCAGGAAAATTATCTTGAGGTAGTGTATGGTGACTTTGATAATAAATCTAGTTTGAACTTTGAAATAACTGGAATGAGTGCAGCTTCCCATGCTTCGGAGCTGGGAACAGGTTTGGTCCTGGTTTTGGGGCATGACGGCAACCAGACTTGAGTTCGGGCAACATTGTCAAGTTCACGTTTAGCTGACAAGAGGCTAAACCCTGGCTCCGTTGCCTGAAGCCATCTGCCCTCAACGTGCCTCAAGAACAGCCACGTACTATCCGTCGGGAAGACTTGTCCACATGTATACGCGCTCTGTGGCCATTATGTCACAATAAAGTGGCCTCTGAAAGTACATTCATGGTCTTCAGCTGCTGTAGTCCCTCCACTTCACGGTTCGATGGGCTCAGAGACGCTCTTCTGCACACCACTGGTGTAAAACCTACTTTATGTATGTTACTGTCAGCTTGAACCAGTCTGGCCATTCTCCTCCGACCTCTCTCGTTAACAAGACAATTTCCCCACAGTACTGTTTATTTTTTGTTGTTTGTTTGTTTATGCACCATCCTCTGTAAACCCTAAAGACTATTGTGCGTGAGATCAGCCGATTCTGAGATACTCAAACCACCCCATCTGGCGCCAGCAATCATTCCACAGACAAAGTCATGTTCCCTCCCCATTCCCAGCAACAACTGAACCTCTTGACCATGTCTGCGTGCTTTTATGCATTGAGTTGCTGCCACGTGATTGGCTGAGTAGATATTGTCATTAACCAGTAGGTGTACCTAATAAAGTGGCTACTGGGTCTATACAGTTCTGTCAATGCCCCCCGTGGAAAAACCTGGAATGTTTAGCAATTTTAAGGCGTTTTTCAGATTATTTGGTTGAGATTAGCAACCAGATTGTCGCGCTGTTGATCGACTCAAGGTGTACAGATCGCTTAAGGGAAGATAGCGGCGTGACGATAAGTTTTCCCCTTTTTGCTGATGACTGAGAGTCAGCCACCATAGCTGGTCCTGTGAAGGCAGCAGATGGTAATGTTGTTGTGGGGGGAGGAGGGTCGTTGTGGGAGGGGACGCGGCTCTCTAAGGAGAACAGGGACCATAATCGGGTTTGGAACGAGTTAATAAGCGCCCAGACGCGCACATGCTGGAGTCAGAGGCTGACACCCCACACGCCCGGGTTGTAACCGATCTCCCGCTGGATAGACTCAGATCAATCGTGGCATTCGGTGCCGTGTGTCAGATGTTGGTGGGATCGTGCACCGTGCCAATATGACGCAAACTTAAGAGGTTGCTCCTGATGCAATTGCAATTTAGCACGGTTAAGTTGCCGTGCCGTGGCGAGGTGTGCCGATGGGCGATGTGACACTTTCCATCAATTGTTCCGCCGCGAGTCACGGGCTTCGGGGATTAAAACAGCTAATTGTTGTTTGGAAAAAGGGGGAAACAAGCGCTATTATTTTAAGGAGATTATGCTGTCTGCCCTTCGTTTCATCTAATGCAAGAATTGGGCTGGGGCCAGCGCACGGCGGTGATGTATCAGAGACCTGCGTTCTCAGAGGACGGGCTGCTGACTGCGCCGCTCTAATCGTGTTTACTTGGGAGGCGGCCGCCGTGAAACCCGCGCCGTTCAGGTGCTCAGTGTAATCGGACGACGGATTTCATCCGGCACAGCGCACCGTCAAGATGGGTGAGTATATGCCTTTAAAATGTTCCTTCAACCGGCAACGAGCGTCGCTGAGCGTCTCCCCGGGTGACCGTTTGGAGAGGTCGGAGTGATGGATGGTCACGCTTGCCAACAATATATCATCCCTGTTCCCCCCACCCCACCCCACCCCACCCAGTCTCAGTCCACGCTGAAAGTGGAGAAAGTTACCGAGCCAGGGGGAGGGAGGGACATTGGAACCGGGGCATCATCAGTTGTGTGGATTTTTTTTCTGGGGAGATGGACCACCAAGCGAACTGAACGGGAAGTATAGTTGTGGCTGGAATGAGGCAAGACGCCGGCTCTCGGCGTCTGAAAGGAGCAAAGATGAACGACCTTTCGGCTGTGCAAGATTGCAGAAGGTATGAGACCTGCTTGCGGTGACTGGACAGGAAGGTTGAAGGTGGAAGCCGAGGGTCAGACGCGTCAAGATGAAGAGGCAGCGGAAGGAGTTCAACCGCCTGTGAGCTATTAGCAACTCGCAAGGCCGTAAACGCTGGACAAGAAACAGAGTGGCCCGAGCGACAGCTTCAATTCCACTCCCACCAGAGCAGTTCAATCATTTATAAACAGGAGAAAGTCGGCGGATGCTGGAAATCCAAAGCAACACACACACAAACGCTGGAGGAAGCCAACAAGTCAGGCAGCGTCTATCCTGACGAAGGGTTTCGGCCCGAAACGTTGACTGCTCCTTTCAACGGATGCTGCCCGACCTGCTGAGTTCATCCAGCTTGTTTGTACGTGTGGATTTGACCACAGCATCTGCAGTGTACTTTGTGTTTAGGAATTAGCAATTGCCGGGTCTGGATCTGAAACGTCCACTGTTTATTCCTCTCCATAGATGCTGCCTGACCTGCTGAGTTCCCCGTGCATTCTGTGTAATTTTTCCACTGGCCTCTGTAGTGAACTCCAAAGGGTTAAAGGGGGTTGGGAACTGGAAAAGCAGTCTGGAGTTGAATAAAAATTTCCTCTGGGTAGAAGGTGTCAGGTTGTTAGGTTGTGATTGTTGGTCCTCTCTCAGCCATTTCCAGGAGGAGCACTGTGGACATGCTATGTTGGCGCCAGAGTAAGTCCATAAGGTAGAGGAGCAGAAGTAGGCCATTCGGCCCATCGAGTCTGCTCAGCCATTCAATCATGGGCTGATCCAATTCTTCCAGTCATCCCCACTCCCCTGCCTTCTCCCCATACCCTTTGATGCCCTGGCTAATCAAGAACCTATCTACCTCTGCCTTAAATACACCCAATGACTTGGCCTCCACAGCCGCTCGTGGCAACAAATTCCACAGCTAAACAAGTGTGTGGCAACACTGGCGGGCTGCCCCCAGCACACCCTTGGGTGCGTTAGCTGTTAACGCACACAGCGCTGTTCGCAGTATGTTTCAACATCCATGCGACCAGCAAACTTGAATCTCGAATAAACTTTGAGTCCGCATCCAACCCCAGCCCAGAACCAAAATTATCGATTGACTGAAAAACCCACACTGCAAGTATTCAACAGGTCCAAAAGTTCAAAGTAAGTTTATTATCCAAGTACATATATGTCATCATATACAATGCTGAAATTAATTTCCTTGTGGGAATGTTCAATAAATCTATAATAGAGTAATACCCAAATCAGAATCTGTGAAAGATCGCCCCACTTAGGCGATCAGCCCATGTGAAAAATGCAAACAGAAGGAAGTGATAATAAATAAGCAATAAATCCCGAGGATTTGGGATGAAGATCCTTGAAAGAGTCCATAGGGTGTGGAACATTTCACTGTGGCACCAGCGACTAACGGTGACGTCCTGCACAGGGACCATGAAACTACTACTACTTATCCTTCTATTAAATATTAATTCTACTGATCTGTGTGCGATTGGAGCCCGTAATTTATTTTTTTCGTGAGTTGGGTGTCTGATGTTTTCTTTGAACCAGTTCCGTGATGTTTCCTTGTTTCGTGGCAGCCGGTGGGGAGGACGAATCTCAGACCTGTACTCTGGATACTTACTTCGAATTTTTGAATCAGCACCTATGAACAGTTTGTGCTTCAGAATGAGAGTCAGGATTAATATCACCGGCATATGTAGTGAAATTTGTTAACTTCGCAGCAACAGTACAATGAAGTACATAATTATGGAGAGGGAAGCGGTGAATTACAATAACACCTGTCAGCATTTCAGGATGTATATTGTATACATTTCTCTGACATTAAATTCAACCTGTGAACCTACAAAATGCTGGAGGAACTTAGCAGGTCAGGCAACATCTACGGAAAAGAGTAAACCATCGACGTTTCAGGCCGAGACCCTTCATCGGGTCTGTGTTGCTCTGATTTCCAACATCCGCAGACTTTCTCTTGTTTGTGAATGACACTAAGCGTCTGTATGTACATATATAAAATAGTTAAATAAAAAAAAGGATTAAAAAAAGTCAAACACGAGGAAATCTGCAGATGCTGGAAATTCAAGCAACACACACAAAATGCTGGTGGAACGCAGCAGGCCAGGCAGCATCTATAGGGAGAAGTGCTGTTGACGTTTCGGGCCGAGACCCTTCGTCAGGACTAAAAAAAGTCATGAGGTGGTGTTCATGGGTTCAATGTGCATTCAGTAATCGGCTGGCAGAGGGGAAGAATCTGTTCCTGAACTGTTGAGTATGTGTCTTCAGTCTCCTGTACCTCCTCCCTGATGGTAGCAATGAGAACAAGGCATGACCTGGGTGATGGGGTCCTTTATGATGGATGCTGCCTTTACGAGGCATCTCTCCTTGAAGATGTCCTGGATGCTATAGACACTAGTGCCAGGGCATCTTCAAGGATCAATGCCCCAAAAAGGCGGCATCCATCATTAAGAAGTGCTTCATCAGAAGTGGAAACAGTTGGAGATAAAATGGATGCATCTTAACTTTCCGTCCTTGCCTAGTTTCTTTGCAAAGTATAGTTAGTAGTTCACTCCCTTGTAACATGGTTTATTGCCTCTTTGTTGTATTGCCTCTACCTTGCCAAGATGAATAACAGTTAACGTCCTACTGGGATTTATACTTTTTTTCAGGATAAAAACAATACACTGTGCAGTGATGTGAATTTAAGTTGCAAGGTAACTTGCAAACATTAGTTACATTCAAAATATTGTTGCTAACTTGACATAATAAATGCAGGAGATTTTGCAGATGCTGGAAATCCAGAGCAGCACACACAAAGAGGAGCTGTGTAGGTACATACAGTTGTCATTTTGGGCCAGCTGAAGGGTCTCAGCCAGAAACATCCAATGTCCATTCCGTTCCATAGTCAACAATTGGTCGGACAATCGACTGGCTCTGCTAACCTGTGAACTCGCTTTCAAGGGCTCCTCGACTCACGTTCCCAGTAATAATTGTTCACTTATTTATTTATTGTTATTAATTTTTTGCACTTGCACAGTTTGTCTTCTGCACACTGTCCACCTTTGTTTGCAGTTTTTCATTGATTCGACTATATTTCTTTGATCTAATGTGAATCCCTACAAGAAAATGAATCTCGGGGTAGTATATGGTGGCGTATACATACTTTGATGGTAAATTTACTTTGAACAAGCTTGAGATCTGTGCCAGGAATACACCCGTGACTTGGAATTTGGTTTCGCGAGGTTTGGGTGCTTTCTGCAGTGATTGTCATTGGATTGTATGTGCTCCACGGTGTCTCAGGGATGAATTTTCGTACTTCCAAAGTGCAGCTCTGATGCTAGCTTTAGTCTGGGTCCTGCTGTGTGGTGGGTGAGGTGAGGGGGACTCGAAGATGCGAAGACCCAACTGAGACTGCGCCTCATTGGCATCTATTTTCTCTGAGTTCCTTGCAGCCAACGTCTGATTGGCTGGCATGGTGGTTGGACAATTAATGGAACCAGACCTGTGGATCGAACAACTGTGGAGGTTGTTCTAGAACCCCCCCCGGCCACGGGCTTATCTTTCAGTGCCAGGGTAGCTTCGGGTCACAGAAGATTGAGAGGAGATTTGATGGAGGTATACAAAATTATGAGAGGTATAGATTAGGCAGACTTTTTCCACTGAGGTTGGGTGGGAGCTATAACCAGAGGTCATGGGTTAAGGGTGAAAGGTGAAAAAGTTCATAGGGAACATGAGGGGAAACTTCTTCACTCGTGAGGTGGTGAGAGTGTGGAACGAGCTGGCAGAACAAATGATGCATACCAGCTCAATTTCAGCATTTAAGAGAAATTTGGATAGGTACGTGGATGGTAGGGGTATGGAGGGCTATGGTACGGGAGCAGGTCGACAGGAGTAGGCAGTTTAAATAGTTCAGAACAGTCTAGATGGGCCGAAGGGTCTGTTTCTGTGCTGTACTTTCCTATGACTCTATGGTCCACGATGAGGCATGTCCGTGAGGGGGAGACGCTGATCCCTTACTGTGTTCGCATTCATTTAAAATCTGGGTCCCCCCTTGGCATGTTTGACGATGCCACCTTTCCTCAAGACATTTTGCTCACCGGCTCAAAAGTCAGCAGCTTCCAAAGGTGTGTTTCTGTTTTGTGCTTAATTCCCCTCGGAGTCCTGATAGCAGAATAACAGCCCGCCAGGGATCAGAGTGAGTATTGCGTATGCACTGACGAAGCTCCGGTAATAACAGTGCATTTGCCTTCTCTCAGATCCACATACTTAGCTGCACGTTCTCCTCTTGACGTCTTCGGGAATGTGAAGTCCTTTTTCTGATAACTACATGAAACTGCGCTTTCAAACATGAGAAACTCTGCAGATGCTGGAAATCCAAAGCAACCCAGACAATATATTAAGTATTTCAGTAATATTTGGGTAATATTAGGTCGGTTGATTAAGTATTCCTGCTTGTTTAAATAATTCATTATGGGTTGTATGTAAAAGTAAGTGAATGGCATACGTTATCACACTACCACATGACACGTGTGTGGCTGGCTTAGAGTAAACACGAAGTTAGACCCTCATTTCGGACTCCTGAGTCTTTTGAATAAGTTTAATGTTTTGAAGTCATAAAATATAACAAGTAAACACAAAGTATTGGAGGAGCTCAGCAGGTAAGGTAGCATCTATGAAAAGGAATAAACAGTCAACGATTCGGATCAAGACCCTTCATCAGGACTCCCAATGGAGGGGTCTCTGCCCAAAACATCGTGGCTTTATTCCTTTTCATCGATGCTGCCTGACCTGCTGAGTTCCTCCAGCACAGGGGTCCCCAACATTTTTTTATGCATGAACCAATACCATTAAGCAAGGGGCCCATGGAACCCAAGCTGGGAACCCCTGCTCCAGCGCCTTGCGTGTGTTACTCTGGATTTCCAGCATCTGAAGATGCTCTTGACTACAGGAAGCAGTAGTTAGGCTTGCTGGCTTTGAGTCCAGTCCGGCACAAGATCAGGCCCTTCAGCCCGCACAAACCATGCTGTCAATCTAAACAAATGCTGCCCAAGTCCCTCCATTCCTTGCCAAGACCATAAGACATAAAAAGCCATCGAGGCAACAAATTCCCGCTCTTGACTGTCTGAGTGCTGTTTTACTTTGCGATCCTGCCCCTTCCTCCAGCAGCTCACCCTGCACAAAGACAAAGATCTGCCCGGGAAATCTCCTTTGAGGTTCCATCTTAACGGTGTGCTGTCTGATACTTGATATTTCCATCCTGGGTCAAAGAATCAGACCATCTGCCTCATCTGTGCCTCGCAGAGCTTTGCATACTTCACTTTAGGACTGGTAACACACTCCAAAAGCATAGCCTTGAGAATGTAAGCCGAGGGTTTCTTGCTTTAATCTCTCCAAAGTGGATATGGCTGTACTGGAAGGACCACGACAGAAGCAGGAGGCCTATTGACTTCAAGTGCCGTAACGGACGTTCACTGAGATCTTGGGGATCTTTTACCTTGGTGTCACCTCCCACGTATCCTTTTGGTTCTTAAGTTCTAAGTCTGTAGGCCGGTGTGATAGTATAAGGGTATTACAGCACCAGTTGTTGTTTAACTCCCGCTGCTGTCTGTCAGGGGTTCTTTACGTTCTCCCCATCACTGCCTGGGTTTCCTCCGGGTCTCTGCTTTCCTCCCACGTCCTGCCGATGTACAGGTTAGGGTTAGTGAGTTGTGGCCGTACCACCTCTGGAAGCATGGAGACACTTGCAGGCCGCCCAGCGCAATCTTTGCTGATTTGATTTGTCACAAATGATGCATTGCGCGGTGTGTTTCGAGGTACATGTGACAAATAAAGCTAATATCCATCACTAAAATCCTAATAAATAGAAATACGCTAATCTGTGCCTTGAAATTGTACAGAATCTGAATCTCCACAGCCTTTATAATCCTTTAATGTTCCCACTGGGATTTACAATCTTATGAAATAAAAATTGATGCCAGTCGGAGATATTAGTCTGGATGGTTTCAGAATCAGGTTTAATATCACCGGCATATGTTGTGAAATTTGTTGTTATGTGGCAGCAGTACATTGCAATATGAATAATAATGACTGATTTACAGAAAGTATAGTGTGTGTGTGTGTGTGTGTGTGTGTGCGTGCGTGCGTGCGTGTAAAATAAGTAGTGCAGAAAAGTTATGAGGTAGTGTTCATGGGTTCATTGCCCATTCAGAAATCTGATGGCAGAGGGGAAGAAGCTGTTCCTGAGTCATTGAGTGTGTGTCTTCAGGCTTCTGTACCTCCTCCCTGACGGTAGCAATGAGAAGAGGGCATGTCCTGGGTGGTGGGGGTCCTTAATGATGGACGCCGCCTTTTTGAGGCATCGCTCCTTGAAGATGTCCTGGATGCTGGAGAGGCTGGAGCCCGTGATGGAGCTGGCTGAGTTTACAACTCTCATGCAGCTTATTTCAGCCCTGTGCGGTAGCCATTACCTCCCCTCTCCCCCATACAGACGGTGATGCAGCCAGTCAGAATGCTCCCCACGGTACGTCTGTAGAAATTCGCAAGCGAAGGCCTGGTTACATTTTAGGGGGCCTTTTGAAGGGAGGTGTGGGGTGGTGGGAGGGGGAGAAGAGTTGGAAATGGAATTCTGGTGCATGGAGGGAGATGTGGGGGTGGGGGAAGGAAGGGAGGTGTGAGAACTCCAGAAATAGAGTGAGTGTAGTTATCCCCTTTGGTTCAAGAGCCTGATGGCTGAGGGGTAGTAACTATTCCTGAACCTGGTGGTGTGAGTCCTGAGGCTCTTGTACCTTCTACCCAATGGCAGCAGTGAGGAGAGAGCATGGCCCGGGTGGTGAGAATCTCTGATGATGGATGCTGCTTTTCTACGGCAATCTTTCATGTAGATGTGCTCAATGGTTGGGAGGGTGTTACCCGTGATGTACTGGGCTGAATCCACTACCATTTGTTGGATTTTCCACTCAAAGGCATCGGTGCTCCCATACCAGGCCGTGATGTAGCCAGTCAGCACACTTTCCACCACACATCTGTAGAAGTTTGTCAAAGGTTTTAATGTCATGCCAAATCTCCGCAGACTCCTGAGGGAGTAGAGGCACTGTCGTGCCTTCTTAATTGTATTTAAATGACGGATCCAGGACAGGTTCTGTGAGGTAGTGAGTCCCAGGAATTCGGAGTGACTGACCCTCTCCACCTCTGATCCGCCAATGAGGACTGGCTCCTGGACTTCTGGTTTCCCTCTCCTGAAGTCTACAATCAGCTCCTTGGTTTTACTGACATTGAGTGAGAGGTTGTCGTTATGACACTGCTCAGCCAGATTTTCAGTCTCCCTCCTGTATGCTGATTCATCACCACCTTCAATACGGCCCACAACAGTGGTGTCATCAGCAAATTTGTATGTGGTGTTGGAGCTGTACTTAGCCACACAGTTGTAGGTGTAAAGCATTATCAATACTCTTCAGAGATTGTCTGCCTGGTGTCAGTGGTCCCATAACCAGGACTTGTGATCTGCACCGGCTGCTCGTACGACCATCCACCACCTGCTCCCATGGCTTCACGTGACCCTGATCTGGGGGAGGGAGGTGCACCTTGCACCTCTTTGGGCAGTGATGTATCCCTACCCAGGGTAGAAATGCCATGAAATTTAGTTTTTATGGCAGCACCAGCACAGATAAATGCAAGTTAACGTGAGTTTACATTAGCATAAATTACGCATAATTTATTTGACAAAATAAAAACCTTGACATCAGTGCAAGTGAAAAGAGAGAGAAAAGGACAGACAATCCAAGGGAGTTTTTCAGATTGGTTGAAGAAACCGATGGAAGAGGGGAAGAAGATGATATTGAACCTTGAGGTGTGTGTCTTCAGGTTCCCGTACCTCCTGCCCGACGGCAACTTCGAGATGGTGGATGTAACCTTCCTGAGACAGACTGAACAGACACAGCTTGCATTTTGTAATCCTTGAATACTCCCAATGGGATTTACGATCGTAGTAAACAGAACTTGACGCCATTATTAAGCGTGGATGCTTTAAAAGGCCTGGTAAGTTTTTGAAGGTGGGTGGGGAGGGAAGAGAGTCGGGATTAGAATTCCAGTGCGAGGCAACTGCAGCGACCTATGGGGAGGAGGGATGTCTAAAATCAGGGATGGGAAAGGGGACGGATCCAGAGGGAGGTAGTGGAGGGCTTTAACGATGAGAATTTTAATCAGAATCAGGTTTATTTTCTCTGACGTGGTGAAATTAGTTGTCTTGCAGTAGCAGCACAGTGCAAGACATAAAAAGCTCCCACAGCTTACAATGAGTAATATGTGAGTGGGTGAGAAGCGAGTGGTCTGACTGACAGGCACGGCAGCCGACAGGTTCTCAGACTTCAGCTGAGTGGGACTGCCAGCAACATCTCCACGATCTCCATCAGCGCAGGGGCACCACGAGACTGTGTGCTTAGCCGCCCCGCTCTGCTCACGGCTCTGTGACGGAGAACAGCTCCAACGCCGTGTTCAGATTTGCTGTCGTAGGCTGAATCAAAGGATGAATGTCCAAGCTGGTGTGGTTCTGGTAATGGTTATTATTCTATAGATTTATTGATTGTACCCGCAAGAAAATTAATCACATAAATGTACTTCGATAATGAATGAGCCCACCGAGTCCACCTGAACCACTGTCACCCAACCCTGCCCACGCATAAGACCATAAAACAAAGGTGCAGAATCAGGCCATTTGGCCCATCAGGTTTGTTCTGCAATTATCATACACAAATCCCATTTTATCCAGATTCATTTGCCAAATCCGCACACTAACATACAGTGAAATGCATCGTTTATATTAACAACCACTTGGAGTACTGTGGAGTACTTCGAGTACTTACTAATACTTACTTGGAGTACTGTGGAGTACTTTGAGTACTTACTAATACTTACTTGGAGTACTGTGGAGTACTTCAAGTAATTACTAATACTTGGAGTACTGTGGAGCACTTTGAGTACTTACTAATACTTCGAGTACTGTGGAGTACTTCGAGTACTTACTAATACTTACTTGGAGTACTGTGGAGTACTTCAAGTAATTACTAATACTTGGAGTACTGTGTTCAGCTCTGGTTACCTCACTAGAGGGAGAGACAGAGAGACAGCGTAGAGATTTACAAGGATGTTGCCTGGATTGGAGAGCATGCTTTATGAGAATAGATTGAGTGAACTTGGCCTTTTCTCCTTGGAGCGACGGAGGGTGAGAGGTGACCTGATAGAGGTGTATAAGGTGATGAGAGGCATTGATCGTGTGGATAGCCAGAGGCTTTTTCCCAGGGCTGAAATGGTTAACTTGAGGGAGCATAGTTTTAAGCTGCTTGGGAGTAGCTACAAAAGGGATGTCAGAGGTAAGTTTTCCCATACAGAGAGTGGTGGGTGTGTGGAATGCACAATGAAGGTGGTGGAGGCAGATACAACAGGGTCTTTTAAGAGCCTCTTATATAGGTAGATGGAGCTTAGAAAAATAGATGGTTATGCAGTAGGGAAATTCTAGGCAGTTTCTAGAGTAGGTTACATGGTCGGCACAACATTGTGGGCCGAAGGGCCTGTAATGTGCTGTAGATTTCTATGTTCTAACCAACACACATAAGGAGGTGCTGGGAGCAGCCTGCAAGTCACTCCACAGATTCTGGAGCCAGTGCTTTGTAGGACATCACAGAATACAATCGAACAGAACACAACAGCAAAACAAGCCCCTTTCCCCCACACCCCACCCACACAGACAGTCCTCCACACAAGTCTCCAGCCTCCTGGCTTTGGCTCATCGGACTTCTCCCAACATTCCCATCAACTTCCCCTAGATCCCACCAGCCATCTACAAACTAGGGGCAAACTTTCAGTTTCCAATTCACCTTCCAACCTGAGAGTGGGGGAGGAAAGTGGTATAATCAGAGGGGGGAAAGCATAAACTCCACACAGGTGGCAGGTTGAGATCAAACCCGGGATGGCAGAGTTGTGAAGCAGTGTCTCGACTCTCTCACCCCAGTGGGTTAAGATGGAGGGCAGTAGTAGGCAGCTGTCGATCCTGGGGGATCAACGGTTTGCGCCTCTGTTGGGCTTTGTCCTCTCCAGGGTGCAAGCCTGGGCAGGAAGATTTGAAGAACCTGCTGTTGCCCATGCAGTGGGCTCCCCCTCTCCTCGTCACTGATGTATCCAGGGGAAGGGCAAGCGTCGATACAGCTCGGCACCAGTGTCATCGCAGAGGTTGCCAGAGTGAAGTTGTAAACAACATCAAACTGCCTCAGGGACCCCGGCTCCGGATTTCTTCCTCGGGGTTTACTCCCGAAGCCTTTCCCATGGGTGGGTACGGCCGCGAGGGAGCAGAGTTTTAAAATCAGAGTTTACCTTCCCTTAGGCAGGCTGCCGTCCAAGGCTGGTGAGCCCCATCTGCCCGAAGCACCGGTAGTGCACCTTTGCCCCTTCTCCCGTCATTAGAAACAGTTCCACTGGTCCTAGTAGCTAAGCCACACGTGAGGGCCGAGAGTCGGACTTGTTTGGAGCACTTTATAGGTGGTGGGAACTTATCCCCACGACCCCCCCCCCCCCCAGCTATGACAACCTTAGGTAGGAACCAAGATGGAGTGCAAGTTAAGTTATGACTGCATGAATCAGGGTGAAATTTGTTGCGGTCTAGTGGTAACAAACCCTGCCCATGCATTAGACCATAAAACATAGGAGCAGAATCAGGCCATTTGGCCCATCGAGTCTGTTCTGCAATTCCATCACGGCTGATTTATTATCTCTCTCAATCCCATTCTCCTGCCTTCTCCCTGTAGCCATTGACAGACACCCTGACTAATCAAGAATCTATCAGCCTCTACTTTAAAAAATGACTTGGCCTCCACAGCCTTCTGTGGCAATGAATTCCACAGATTCACCACCTACTGGCTAAAGGAATTCCTCCTCATCTCCATTCTAAAGGGACATAACTGTTTTCTGAAGCTGTGCCCTCTGGTCCTAGACACTGCCACATCGTCTCCACAACCACCCCAGTGAGGCTTTTCAATAGTCAATAGATTTCAGTGAGACTCCGCCCCCCCCCCCCCCACCATTCTTTGGAACTCCAGTGAGTACAGGCTCCCCATAGATTAACCCTTTCATTCCTGGGATCAATCTCGTGAAGAGTAGGTATCAGAACCTTGGACTCTACCCACTGTTGTTAAGGCAGAACCACTCGGCCAGTTTTCAATATGAACATGTGTCTGAGATCATAAAGTAATTGGAATTGGGTATAGATAGAGTGCAGTGGTTACTACTGGATTACCAGTCAGAGTTCTGGACAGTTGATCAAGTCATTATATTCAGACTCTCCCGAGGTTGTTGGGGAAAGTTAAAATTCAAGTATTCCGAGTGGATCAAATTTATTACCTGCAAGGGAAGTCTACCTACACAGGTTATTGTCTGGAAGATAGCTTCAATCTTATAGCTCAAGCAAACCACTTTTATACTTTTACAGTAATTCAGTTGTTCCATCCCATTCCTCTGTTTTCTGTATCTGTCTGTGGTCCCTGGCATCTATTCTTCATTCAATCTATTTGTCTTTAGAGGCTTCTTCCCCATGACAACTCTGTCCTATTTGCCTCTGTTGGCAAAACTAACCCCCCTCCGCCACCATAAAATGCACACCTTGATAAAATACACACACACACACACACACACACACACACACACACACACACACACACACACACACACACACACACACACACACACACACACACACACACACACACACACACACACACACACACACACACACACTTCTTGTACGCCTCCCATCCAAACCAGCAAAGCACTCTGGGATCTCTCAGGTTCCCTTTTTGTCACATTACAGTTTACAAAAGTCATAAATTCATAAAGACTTCAGGGCTGTAGATATATTTCCACAACAGTATGGTAATATTCAATGTTTAAACTCCCAGTTATTGGCCCTTGCCATTGCTATTGGTTTTTAAAGAAATCTCCCTTTCGGTTAAGATGGTGTTACCGAACGCATGTGACAGCTCACTGGTAGTTAAAGAGTTATGAAATGTGACTGAAAACATCACTAAAATACCTTTTCTGAGGTGAATTGTGTTAAATTATCCCTGAAAACAGTGAAGGTGTGAGAGATGGTGAGGTAAGTTCGGGGGATGAGTGGAGATGGTGTGATGCAGAATCGGCCCAGATGGAGTTCCGATGTCTGCGTGCATGGTTGGATCACTCTGCGTCCGAGAGTAGAAATGAATGCCCAAGCAGAGGAGATTTGATGCCCGTACAACCGGCTCGGGAGCGAGTTTGGATCGATCTGGGAGTGCAGCTGATTTGAAGAGCTGGGTAGCAGCTTCGGGCTAGGTGGCAAAATCTGAGCCCGTAGCGAGTCGCTGGGCGACATGGTCTAGGCCCCGAGACCTTCGCGGTAGCTGGGTCCTAGTGCGAGGTACAATCCGCTGATTAGACAATTTAAACATCGGCTCAGATCGGAGGCGAGAGCTGACGTTGTTCGCTCTCCACGATGTTCACTACTCTGTCAAGGGGACTGGAGCCTTTCACTGTTCTGTTGTCAAGTCAATTTAAACACTAGCATAGATACACTGAAAAGACAGGGTGTCACAATCCGGGGCAAGAACCGATTTCGCTCATTCTCCATGATGGTCACTCCTCTCTAAGTGACACTGGGGCTAGGCACTCCTCTCTCCATGACACTGAGACTACGAACTCCTCTCCCCGTGACACTACGAACTCCTCTTTCCGTGACACTGAGGCTACGAACTCCTCTCTCGGTGACACTGAGGCTACGAACTCCTCTCCCAGTGACACTGAGGCTACGAACTCCTCTCTCCGTGACACTATGAACTCCTCTCTCGGTGACACTGAGGCTACGAACTCCTCTCTCCGTGACACTGAGGCTACAAACTCCTCTCTCCGTGACACTATGAACTCCTCTCTCCGTGACACCGAGGCTACGAACTCCTCTCTCCGTGACACTGAGGCTACGAACTCCTCTCTCCGTGACACTACGAACTCCTCTCTCCGTGACACTACGAACTCCTCTCTCCATGACACTGAGGCTACGAACTCCTCTCTCCGTGACACTGAGGCTACGAACTCCTCTCTCCGTGACACTACGAACTCCTCTCTCGGTGACACTGAGGCTACGAACTCCTCTCTCCGTGACACTGAGGCTACGAACTCCTCTCTCCGTGACACTGAGACTACGAACTCCTCTCTCGGTGACGCTGAGGCTACGAACTCCTCTCTCCGTGACACTGAGACTACGAACTCCTCTCTCCGTGACACTGAGGCTACGAACTCCTCTCTCCGTGACACTGAGGCTACGAACTCCTCTCTCCGTGACACTGAGACTACGAACTCCTCTCTCGGTGACACTGAGACTACGAACTCCTCTCTCCGTGACACTACGAACTCCTCTCTCCGTGACACTGAGACTACGAACTCCTCTCTCCGTGACACTGAGACTACGAACTCCTCTCTCCGTGACACTGAGGCTACGAACTCCTCTCTCTGTGACACTGAGACTACAAACTCCTCTCTCGGTGACACTGAGGCTACGAACTCCTCTCTCCATGACACTGAGGCTACGAACTCCTCTCTCCATGACACTGAGGCTACGAACTCCTCTCTCCGTGACACTATGAACTCCTCTCCCAGTGACACTGAGGCTACGAACTCCTCTCTCAGTGACACTACGAACTCCTCTCTCCATGACACTGAGGCTACGAACTCCTCTCTCCGTGACACTACGAACTCCTCTCCCCGTGACACTACGAACTCCTCTCTCCGTGACACTATGAACTCCTCTCCCCGTGACACTGAGGCTACGAACTCCTCTCTCCGTGACACTATGAACTCCTCTCTCCGTGACACTATGAACTCCTCTCCCCGTGACACTGAGGCTACGAACTCCTCTCTCGGTGACGCTGAGGCTACGAACTCCTCTCCCCGTGACACTATGAACTCCTCTCCCCGTGACACTATGAACTCCTCTCTCCGTGACACTATGAACTCCTCTCTCCCAGTGACACTGAGACTACGAACTCCTCTCCCCGTGACACTGAGACTACGAACTCCTCTCTCGGTGACACTGAGGCTACGATCTCCTCTCTCCCAGTGACACTGAGACTACGAACTCCTCTCCCCGTGACACTGAGGCTACGAACTCCTCTCGCCGTGACACTGAGGCTACGAACTCCTCTCTCCCGTGACACTGAGGCTACGAACTCCTCTCTCCGTGACACTGAGACTACGAACTCCTCTCTCCGTGACACTACGAACTCCTTTCTCCGTGACACTGAGACTACGAACTCCTCTCTCCGTGACACTGAGGCTACGAACTCCTCTCTCCGTGACACTATGAACTCCTCTCTCCGTGACACTATGAACTCCTCTCTCCGTGACACTGAGGCTACGAACTCCTCTCCCAGTGACACTGAGGCTACGAACTCCTCTCTCCGTGACACTGAGGCTACGAACTCCTCTCTCGGTGACACCGAGGCTACGAACTCCTCTCCCCGTGACACTGAGGCTACGAACTCCTCTCTCGGTGACACTGAGGCTACGAACTCCTCTCTCAGTGACACTGAGGCTACGAACTCCTCTCTCCGTGACACTGAGACTACGAACTCCTCTCTCCGTTACACTGAGGCTACGAACTCCTCTCTCCGTGATCCTGAGACTACGAACTCCTCTCCCAGTGACACTGAGGCTACGAACTCCTCTCTCCGTGACACTGAGGCTACGAACTCCTCTCTCCGTGACACTGAGGCTACGAACTCCTCTCTCCGTGACACTACGAACTCCTCTCTCCGTGACACTGAGGATACGAACTCCTCTCCCAGTGACACTGAGGCTACGAACTCCTCTCTCCGTGACACTGAGGCTACGAACTCCTCTCTCGGTGACACCGAGGCTACGAACTCCTCTCCCCGTGACACTGAGGCTACGAACTCCTCTCTCGGTGACACTGAGGCTACGAACTCCTCTCTCAGTGACACTGAGGCTACGAACTCCTCTCTCCGTGACACTGAGACTACGAACTCCTCTCTCCGTGACACTGAGGCTACGAACTCCTCTCTCCGTGATCCTGAGACTACGAACTCCTCTCCCAGTGACACTGAGGCTACGAACTCCTCTCTCCGTGACACTGAGGCTACGAACTCCTCTCTCCATGACACTGAGGCTACGAACTCCTCTCTCCGTGACACTATGAACTCCTCTCCCCGTGACACTGAGGCTACGAACTCCTCTCTCCGTGACACTATGAACTCCTCTCTCCGTGACACTATGAACTCCTCTCCCCGTGACACTGAGGCTACGAACTCCTCTCTCCGTGACACTATGAACTCCTCTCTCCGTGACACTATGAACTCCTCTCCCCGTGACACTGAGGCTACGAACTCCTCTCTCGGTGACGCTGAGGCTACGAACTCCTCTCCCCGTGACACTATGAACTCCTCTCCCCGTGACACTATGAACTCCTCTCTCCGTGACACTATGAACTCCTCTCTCCCAGTGACACTGAGACTACGAACTCCTCTCCCCGTGACACTGAGACTACGAACTCCTCTCTCGGTGACACTGAGGCTACGAACTCCTCTCGCCGTGACACTGAGGCTACGAACTCCTCTCTCCCGTGACACTGAGGCTACGAACTCCTCTCTCCGTGACACTGAGACTACGAACTCCTCTCTCCGTGACACTACGAACTCCTTTCTCCGTGACACTGAGACTACGAACTCCTCTCTCCGTGACACTGAGGCTACGAACTCCTCTCTCCGTGACACTATGAACTCCTCTCTCCGTGACACTATGAACTCCTCTCTCCGTGACACTGAGGCTACGAACTCCTCTCCCAGTGACACTGAGGCTACGAACTCCTCTCTCCGTGACACTGAGGCTACGAACTCCTCTCTCGGTGACACCGAGGCTACGAACTCCTCTCCCCGTGACACTGAGGCTACGAACTCCTCTCTCGGTGACACTGAGGCTACGAACTCCTCTCTCAGTGACACTGAGGCTACGAACTCCTCTCTCCGTGACACTGAGACTACGAACTCCTCTCTCCGTTACACTGAGGCTACGAACTCCTCTCTCCGTGATCCTGAGACTACGAACTCCTCTCCCAGTGACACTGAGGCTACGAACTCCTCTCTCCGTGACACTGAGGCTACGAACTCCTCTCTCCGTGACACTACGAACTCCTCTCTCCGTGACACTGAGGATACGAACTCCTCTCCCAGTGACACTGAGGCTACGAACTCCTCTCTCCGTGACACTGAGGCTACGAACTCCTCTCTCGGTGACACCGAGGCTACGAACTCCTCTCCCCGTGACACTGAGGCTACGAACTCCTCTCTCGGTGACACTGAGGCTACGAACTCCTCTCTCAGTGACACTGAGGCTACGAACTCCTCTCTCCGTGACACTGAGACTACGAACTCCTCTCTCCGTGACACTGAGGCTACGAACTCCTCTCTCCGTGATCCTGAGACTACGAACTCCTCTCCCAGTGACACTGAGGCTACGAACTCCTCTCTCCGTGACACTGAGGCTACGAACTCCTCTCTCCATGACACTGAGGCTACGAACTCCTCTCTCCGTGACACTGAGGCTACGAACTCCTCTCCCAGTGACACTGAGGCTACGAACTCCTCTCTCTGTGACACTGGGGCTAGGCACTCCTCTCTCCATGACACTGAGACTACGAACTCCTCTCCCCGTGACACTACGAACTCCTCTCTCGGTGACGCTGTGGCTACGAACTCCTCTCCCCGTGACACTGAGGCTACGAACTCCTCTCTCCCAGTGACACTGAGACTACGAACTCCTCTCTCCGTGACACTACAAACTCCTCTCTCCATGACACTGAGGCTATGAACTCCTCTCTCCGTGACACTACGAACTCCTTTCTCCGTGACACTGAGGCTACGAACTCCTCTCTCCCCGTGACACTGAGACTACGAACTCCTCTCTCCGTGACACTGAGGCTACGAACTCCTCTCTCCGTGACACTGAGGCTGCGAACTCCTCTCTCCGTGACACTGAGGCTACGAACTCCTCTCTCCGTGACACTACGAACTCCTCTCTCCGTGACACTGAGGCTACGAACTCCTCTCTCCGTGACACTGAGGCTACGAACTCCTCTCTCCGTGACACTACAAACTCCTCTCTCGGTGACACTGAGGCTACGAACTCCTCTCTCCGTGACACTATGAACTCCTGTCTCCATGACACTGAGGCTACGAACTCCTCTCTCCGTGACACTGAGGCTACGAACTCCTCACTCCGTGACACTGAGGCTACGAACTCCTCTCTCCGTGACACTGAGGCTGCGAACTCCTCTCTCCCTGACACTGAGGCTACGAACTCCTCTCCCCGTGACACTGAGACTACGAACTCCTCTCTCCGTGATCCTGAGACTACGAACTCCTCTCTCCGTGACACTGAGACTACGAACTCCTCTCACCGTGACACTGAGGCTACGAACTCCTCTCTCCGTGATCCTGAGACTACGAACTCCTCTCTCGGTGACACTGAGGATATGAACTCCTCTCTCCGTGACACTGAGGCTCCAACCTCTCTCTCCGTGACACTGAGGCTACGAACTCCTCTCTCCGTGACACTGAGGCTGCGAACTCCTCTCCCCGTGACACTGAGACTACGAACTCCTCTCTCCGTGATCCTGAGACTACGAACTCCTCTCTCGGTGACACTCAGGATATGAAGACTGCTGTCGTTGCTGTGATCTGTGCCGCTAATACGATGAACTGATAAGTGAGGCTTTAGGATTCTGACCTGAGGACTGAATTTTGGTTCGGAACGTGTTGTTCGCTTCAGTTGTTTGCATGATTTGTGCTTTTTTCCCTTTCTCTTGTGCATTTGATGTTGGTCTTTTACTGTTTGTATTCTTCAATTGGGTTCTTTCAGGTTTCTTGCTTTGTGGCTACTTGTGAGCAAGCAAATCTCAAGGTTGTATAATTTATACGTTCTTTGATTATAAATCTTCTGAGTCACTTATCATCTTCAGGGAAGGGAACCTGCTGTCCCCTACCTCCAGTTATAGCTGACTGTAATCTGCTGTCCCATAACTCCAGTTGTAGCTGACTGTAATCTGCTGTCCCCATAACTCCACTTGTAGTTGACTGTATTCTGTTGCCACATAACTCCAGTTGTAGCTGACTGTAATCTGCTGTCCCCTACCTCCAGTTGTAGTTAACTGTAATCTGCTGTCCCATAACTCCAGTTGTAGCTGACTGTAATCTGCTGTCCCCATAACTCCACTTGTAGTTGACTGTATTCTGCTGCCCCATAACTCCAGTTGTAGCTGACTGTAATCTGCTGTCCTCATAACTCCACTTGTAGTTGACTGTATTCTGCTGCCACATAACTCCAGTTGTAGCTGACTGTAATCTGCTGTCCCATAACTCCAGTTGTAGTTAACTGTAATCTGCTGTCCCATAACTCCAGTTGTAGCTGACTGTAATCTGCTGTCCCCATAACTCCGCTTGTAGTTGACTGTATTCTGCTGCCACGTAACTCCAGTTGTAGTTGACTGTAGTCTGCTGCCCCATAACTCCAGTTGTAGCTGACTGTAATCTGCTGTCCCACAGCTCCAGCTGTAGTTGAAGGGAATCTGCTGCCCCCTACCTAGTTTGGACAATTTGTGGCTGAACTCTTTACTGCCAAGGGAGTTCAGAGGCATACAGATGAAACAATAGGTGTTGTGATTGCCAGTGTTGTCCACATCTTGAGGATAAAATACACTTGCCATGTTTCCAATGGTTAGATTATACTTGGAAAAGAGAATAGTTGACGTTTCAGGCTGAGACATCGACTGTACTCTTTTCCATAGATGCTGCCTGGCCTGCTGAGTTCCTCCAGCATTTTTGTGTGTGCTGCTTGGATTTTCAGCATCTGCAGATTCTCTCTTGTTTGTCAGTCTAAACCTGCTTCCTTCTGATCGAGGACAATAAAGGTCCAGGTTTCTTGTTGCAAGCATTGAGAAGAAAGCATGGGTTGGATGGTGGAGGACCCTAATAATGGATGTTGCCTTCGTGAGATATTGCCTTTTGTTCTTAAGAGAGATGACTTGCATTTGGTAATCCTTTAATATTTCCAATGGGATCTAGTCTTATTAAATAAAATATAAATACCATGAAAAATTAAGCTTCTTACAGCACAGTACATGGCAGACAAGTTCACAAACTTAAGTGAACATAGATTATAAGGTTCAAATTTCTAAGTAAATTTTATAACCAAAGTACTTATATGTCACCATATACAACCCTGAGATTAATTTTCTTACGGGCATACTCAATAAATCCATTGAATTGTAGTCATAACAGAATCAATGATAGACCACCCAACTAGAAAGATAACAAACTGTGCAAATACAAAAAGAAGAAACAATAATAATTAATAAGTAAGCAATAAATATAAAGAACATGAGATGAAGAGTCCTTGAAAGTGAGTCCATAGGTTGTGGGAGCAGTTCAGTGTTGAGGTGAGTGAAGTTGAGTGAAGTTATCCCTGCTGATTCAGGAGTCTGATGGTTGAGGGGCAATAAGTGTTCCTGAACCTGGTGGTGTCAGTCCTGAGACTCCTGTACCTTCTGCCTGACAGCAGCATTGAGAAGAGAGCATGTGGTGGGGTCCCTGATGATTAATGCTTTCCTGCAACGGCGTATCATGTAGTTGTGCTCAATGGTTTGGAGAGCTGTACCTGTGATAGACTAGGCTGTATACATTTCTTTGGTAGGATAGTCCTTTCAAAGGCATTGGGGTTTCCATACCAGGCTGGGATGGAGCCAGTCAATGTACGCTCCACCATAGAAGTTTGTCAGAGTTTTAGGTGTCCTGCCGAATGCACGTAAGCGAACGTAAACATGAAACGCTTGTGCAAGTTGTGAGAGAAAATTAAATATGCTGTGAGGTAGTGTTGGGGCTTCTGAGGCTGGTTCAAGAACTTGATGATGATAGGGGGAATAAAGCTGTTTTTGAGGGTCTTCAGGCTCCTATACCTCCTGCCAGATGGCAGCAATGAGAAGAGGGAATGGCCCAGATGGAGATGTTACCATTGAGAAGAGGAAATGGCCCAGATGGAGATGTTACCATTGAGAAGAAGGAATGGCCTCGATGGAGATGTTACCATTGAGAAGAGGGAATGGCCCCGATGGAGATGTTACCATTGAGAAGAGGGAATGGCCCAGATGGAGATGTTACCATTGAGAAGAGGGAATGGCCCAGATGGAGATATTACCATTGAGAAGAAGGAATGGTCCAGATGGAGATGTTACCATTGAGAAGAGGGAATGGTCCAGATGGAGATGTTACCATTGAGAAGAGGGAATGGCCCAGATGGAGATGTTACCATTGAGAAGAGGGAATGGCCCAGATGGAGATGTTACCATTGAGAAGAGGGAATGGCCCAGATGAAGATGTTACCATTGAGAAGAAGGAATGGCCCAGATGGAGATGTTACCATTGAGAAGAGGGAATGGTCCAGATGGAGATGTTACCATTGAGAAGAGGGAATGGCCCAGATGGAGATGTTACCATTGAGAAGAGGGAATGGCCCAGATGGAGATGTTACCATTGAGAAGAGGGAATGGCCCAGATGGAGATGTTACCATGGAGAAGAGGGAATGGCCCAGATGGAGATGTTACCATTGAGAAGAGGGAATGGCCCAGATGGAGATGTTACCATTGAGAAGAGGGAATGGCCGCGATGGAGATGTTACCATTGAGAAGAGGGAATGGCCCAGATGGAGATGTTACCATTGAGAAGAGGGAATGGCCCAGATGGAGATGTTACCATTGAGAAGAGGGAATGGCCCAGATGGAGATGTGACCATTGAGAAGAGGGAATGGCCCAGATGGAGATGTTACCATTGAGAAGAGTGAATGGCCGCAATGGAGATGTTACCATTGAGAAGAGGGAATGGTCTCGATGGAGATGTTACCATTGAGAAGAGGGAATGGCCCAGATGGAGATGTTACCATTGAGAAGAGGGAATGGCCCAGATGGAGATGTTACCATTGAGAAGAGGGAATGGCCGCAATGGAGATGTTACCATTGAGAAGAGGGAATGGCCGCGATGGAGATGTTACCATTGAGAAGAGGGAATGGCCCAGATGGAGATGTTACCATTGAGAAGAGGGAATGGCCCAGATGAAGATGTTACCATTGAGAAGAAGGAATGGCCCAGATGGAGATGTTACCATTGAGAAGAGGGAATGGTCCAGATGGAGATGTTACCATTGAGAAGAGGGAATGGCCGCGATGGAGATGTTACCATTGAGAAGAGGGAATGGCCCAGATGGAGATGTTACCATTGAGAAGAGGGAATGGCCCAGATGGAGATGTTACCATGGAGAAGAGGGAATGGCCCAGATGGAGATGTTACCATTGAGAAGAGGGACTGGCCCAGATGGAGATGTTACCATTGAGAAGAGGGAATGGCCCAGATGGAGATGTTACCATTGAGAAGAGGGACTGGCCCAGATGGAGATGTTACCATTGAGAAGAGGGAATGGCCCAGATGGAGATGTTACCATTGAGAAGAGGGAATGGCCCAGATGGAGATGTTACCATTGAGAAGAGGGAATGGCCTCGATGGAGATGTTACTATTGAGAAGAGGGAATGGCCCAGATGGAGATGTGACCATTGAGAAGAGGGAATGGCCCAGATGGAGATGTTACCATTGAGAAGAGGGAATGGCCCAGATGGAGATGTTACCATTGAGAAGAGGGAATGGTCTCGATGGAGATGTTACCATTGAGAAGAGGGAATGGCCCAGATGGAGATGTTACCATTGAGAAGAGGGAATGGCCCAGATGGAGATGTTACCATTGAGAAGAGGGAATGGCCGCGATGGAGATGTTACCATTGAGAAGAGGGAATGGCCCAGATGGAGATGTTACCATTGAGAAGTGGGAATGGCCCAGATGGAGATGTTACCATTGAGAAGAGGGAATGGCCCAGATGGAGATGTTTCCATTGAGAAGATGGTGTGCCCTGGATGGTTAAAGATGAAAACTGCACTCCTGCGACACCTGCTCTTGTAGATGCCAGCAGTGGTGGTTAAAGTTCTAACCCAGGGGTTCTCAATCTTTTTAATGCCATGGACCCTGACCATTACCCAAGGGGTCCATGGACCCCAGTGGGGATCCCCTTTTCTAACCGTATTAGCATTGTAACTGAAAGTCGGTTTCAATGGATATTTTTGTTCAACAGTTGAATTGTCAGCAGATCCCAATGTCACAGAGACTGGCTGTGGGGCTTTCACAGAAATTTGTTTTTCAGTTCCTTGTGTGTCTGAATGCATGTTTTTTAGGTTTTGATTTCGAGTGTAGCGTAGCCACGTTTGAGGTAACACGACCGTTATGTCCTGTTTGATGTACAGTGGCTGGATTCAGGTGTGTGCTTCACTCCGATTGCTTCAGAGTTCAATTTCTCTTTCAGTTTAATCAGAGATTGTTTTCAGAGAACACAGAACATTATCACACACCGAAAACTGAAATGCGGGTATTAGATACTGGAAATCGGAATTGGAATCGAAGAACTCTGCAGGTCAAGCAGTGTGTGTGGGGGGGGGGGGTGGGGTAGTGGGAGGAGGGGGAAAGGGTTTTATGTGGAGGGTGGGATATTGGGGAGAGGGGTAAGGAGGTGTGTGTGTGTGGGGAGATAATAGGGCAGGGGAAGGAGGTGTGTGGGGGTAGGTGTAGTGGGGGGAGGTGTGTGTGGGGCAGGGGAGGAGGTGGGGAAGGAGGTGTGTATGTGTGGGTGGGGGTGGGGAGATAGGTTAGGAGGTGTGTGTATGTGAGTGTGTGTGAGTATGGGAGAGGGTGGGGGCAGTAGGGGAGAGGTGTGTGCTTGTGGATGGGTGGGGGTGGAGGAGAGGGTGTGTGTGTGTATATATGGGGACACTGTGGGAGAGGGGGTAGGAGGGGTGTGTGTGTATATAGGGTTCACTGTGGGAGAGGGGGTAGGAGGGGTGTGTTTGTATATATAGGGGACACAGAGAGGGGGTAGGAAGGGTGTGTGTGTGTGTATATAGGGGACACTGTGGGAGAGGGGGTAGGAGGTGTGTGTGTGTGTATAGGGGACACTGGGAGAAGGGGTAGGAGGGGTGTGTGTGTGTGTATATAGTGGACACTGTGGGAGAGGGGGTAGGAGGGGTGTGTGTGTGTGTGTGTGTATAGGGGACACTGTGGGAGAGGGGGTAGGAGGGGTGTGTGTGTGTGTGTATATAGTGGACACTGTGGGAGAGGGGGTAGGAGGTTTTGTGTGTGTGTGTGTGTGTATATAGGGGACACTGTGGGAGAGGGGGTAGGAGGGTGTGTGTGTATAGGGGACACTGGGAGAGGGGGTAGGAGGGGTGTGTGTGTGTGTATATAGTGGACACTGTGGGAGAGGGGGTAGGAGGGGTGGGCAGTGGGGAGGAAGATGAAGAAATGGTCGACATTCTTTGGGTTGGAGACACTTCCCCAGAGCAGGTTGGATGGTATTTGAAGGAAGTTTCTGTGTTCATTCCGAAATGTAAAAGATTTATGATCAGTGGAACAGCAGCTTGACCTTCAAAAAGTTGGCAGGAATCAGAATGAGAATCAGGGTTATTATCACTGACATATACATGGAATGTGTTGTTTTGTGACAGCAGTACCGTGCATACATGGATAATACTATATAAATCACAATAGCTTACAGTACCGTGCATACATGGATAATACTATATAAATCACAACAGCTTACAGTACCGTGCATACATGGATAATACTATATACATCACAACAGCTTACAGTACCGTGCATACATGGATAATACTATATACATCACAACAGCTTACAGTACCGTGCATACATGGATAATACTATATACATCACAACAGCTTACAGTACCGTGCATACATGGATAATACTATATACATCACAACAGCTTACAGTACCGTGTAAAAGTCTTAAGCACCCAAGCTATACTTACGTGCCCAAGACGTTTGCACCAGTATGAGTGTATGCATATGAATATACATAAATTTTTAAGTACACATTATACATAAAATAATTAAGTAGTGAACAAAGAGAACTAGAATACTAAGGTAGTGTTCATGGGTTCAGTGCTCTGCTCTGGTGGTGGAGGAGGAAAAGCTGTTCCTAAAATATTGAGTCTGTGTCTTCCTGTACCTCCTTTCCGACAGAAGCTTGTCCTGGGTGATGGGGTCCATAATGATGGATGTCTCCTTTTCGAGGCATCGCCTTTCGAAGATGTCCTGGATGCTGGGGAGGCTCGTGTCCATGATGGAGCTGACTGAGTTTACAATCTTCTGCAGCTTTTTCTGATCCTGTGCAGTGGTCCCACCCATACCAGATGGTGATGCGACTGGTTAGAATGCTCTCCACTGTAGAAATTTGTGAGCATCTTTGGTGACATATCAAATCTCCTCAAAGTCCTTATGAAATACAGTCTCTGTCATGCCTCCTTCATAATTGTATCAATAAGCTGGGCCCAGGTTAGGTCTTTAGAAAAGTTCACACCCAGGAACTTGGAACTTACTTAAGAATGTAGGCAAGGTTGGCATGAATTGGCAATTCCTAATTTCCACAGCAAATGGGGTGAGCCTCGGCCTTGGCGCATTTTGGTCTGGGTGGCTCCATAGTGTTTTGGGGGATGGAATTCAGGGTTTAGCCACAGTGACAATGGTGCATTTTAAGCTGAATGGTGTGTAGTGTGAAGGCGAATCTACAGGCAGTGGCATCACTTTGTACCTGCTGTTCCTGTTTGTCCAAGTGAACGAGTTTGGGAGTTGGTGATGTGGAACACAGAATCTAAAGCACTACGTCACAGCTCAATGTTGTGCCAACATTTTATCTTACTCTCAGATCAATCTAACCCTCCCCTTCTACAAAGATTTTTAATCATCTGTGTACCTACCTGTTTCTCAAATGTCCCTATTGTACCTACGTCTACCACCATCCCAGGCAGGGCATTTCACACACTCAACACTTCCTGTGTTTGGAAGCAAAAACTTATTGTTTCCCTCTATACTTCCCTCCAATCACCTTAAAATAATGTCCCCTTGTATTAGCCATTTCCACCCTGGGAAAAAGTCTCTGGCTGTCCACTCGATCGGAGACTGAATTGGGTTTAATATCATCGGGATACGGTCTGTCCATATCCGATGAGGACATTGGTGACCATGGTTTCCCATACAGATCTATCCCTCGTTCTTTGGATAGCTTCCATTTCCCCGATGAGTAGCCACCTGGCTGGGCTTTTGATGTACGTAAGCCGAGATCTTCCTCTAGGTTTGCTCCCCTCGATCTCTCCAGAGAGTGTGAGTTTTTCTAGCTCATCTTTCCGCACGATGTGTCCTAGGAATCCGAGTTGTCGTTCTCTTACTGTTGGTGTGAGTGATCTAACTGCTGGCGCTCACCTGAGAACTTCTTCATTTGATGTGTGTGCAGTCCATGATACTGTAGGTCGTGAAACTTGCTGTCATGCAGCAGAAGTACATTGTAGTGCATAATTTTCTAAAAATGGTAAATTACAGTGTGTATTGTGTGTGTGTGTGTATTAGAAATTAAGGAGTGGGCAATGGGGAGGAAGGTAAAGAAATGGTCAACATTCTTTGGGTCTATTAGTGCAAAGAGAGAAAAAAGTTCAAGGTGAATTTTATTATCAGAGTACGTCTATGTCGCTATATACAACCCTGAGATTCATTTTCCTGTGACCCTACTCGATAAATCTATGGAATAGTAACTATAACAGGGCCAATGAAAGATCAACCAGAGTGTAGGAGACAATAAACTGTGCATGTGCAATAAATAATGAGAGCATGAGATAACGAGTCCTTAATGTGCAGTGATTGCTTGTGGCAGCATTTTGTGGGGAAGAAAGGTAGTGAGGAAGAGTTCAATGTTCATTCGGAAATATGATGGCCGAGGGGAGGAAGCTGTACCTGAATCGTTGAGTGTGATCTCTGCCTCTTGTCATCTCTTCGAAGTTGCCTCTCATCCTCCTTCACCCCAGAGAGAACAGCCCGAGCTTGCTTAATCTTTCCTCAAAGCCTGGGTGAATTTCCATGCTACAGAAGTAGATTGCCGGGGCCCCAGTCTATCCCACAGGTCACAGGTTTGGGAGATGCAGCTTCGAGTAGCCATGCAGGACTCTGTAGGTGCTGTCTCATTGTGTAGGGTGGTGCTCCGAGCTAGAGGGTGCTCAGCTTCTTGAGTGTCCGCCTATGCAAGTGTCAGCTTCCATGATAGATTGTTATCCAATTGATTGAATTCTCTAAGTATCCTAAAGCCATGAGGCTGGACAGTTTTGTGGGTCTTTACGGAGATTGCATTCGTTTTCAGAATTGGCATTTGTATAATTGTAGCTATTTTTGTTTCATTCATTTATTATGTGCTGTGTCGTGTGACGTTGGTGACCAGGATAGTTCTTGGCAGATTTTTCTACAGAAGTGGTTTCCCATTGCCATTATCAATATTCTTCAGAGATTGTCCGCCTGCCGTCAGTGGTTGCATAACCAGGACTTGTGATCTGCACCGGCTGCTCGTACGACCATCCACCGCCTGCTCCCATGGCTTCACGTGATCCTGATCGGGGGCTAAGCAGGAGCTACACCTTTCCCAAGGGTGACCTGCAGGCTAGCAGAGGAAGGAGTGTTTTATACCTGCTTTGGTAGAGATGTATCTCCAGCCTAACAGCCTAATTGTTGTTTATCTTTTTCAAAGTTGAATTTGTTGTCGTATTTCATTAGGAATTTGAGGAGCTTTGGTATGTCACCAAAGACTAGTAAATTTCTACAGATGTACCACCGCGAGCACTCAGATTGGTTGCAGTCAGAAACTCTTCCTCAGGACTGGAAAGGAAGTGGGAAGCAGCCAAAATAAAAAGATGGGGGAGAGTGAGGAGCACAAGCTGGTGAGTGGAAAGGTGGGATTAAATAAGAAGCTGGGAGGTGGAAGAGGTAAAGGGCTGATGAAGAAGGAATCTAATAGGAGAGGAGAGTGGACAATGGAAGGAAGAGAAGGAGGAGGAGAACCAGAGGGAAGTGAGAAGAGGAAGGATGAGAGGATAACCAAAATTAAGAATGGAAAAAGAGAGAGGCAGGGGTGAAATTACAAGATGGTAAAAGAAATCAGTGTTCATACTATTAGGTTGGAATCTGTCCAGATGGAAATTGGGGTGTTGCTCCTCCATCCTGAGTTTGGCCTCATCATGGCAGTAGAGGAGGCCATGGCAGACATTTCAGGCTAGGAGGTGATAGGTGGATGAGACAAAGAGTTGAAGAAGAAGGAATCTAACAGGAGAGGACAGTGGATCAAGGGAGAAAGGAAAAGCAGGGCAGGGTTGTCAACATCTCTATCTATCCTGGGCTGAAGAAGGCATTCCTAACTCAATTGGAGTTTGAGGAGATTTGGTCCCAATGCCACCAAAGACTAGCATGTTTCTACAAATGTACGTTAGAGAGCATTCCGACTGGTCACAGCACCATCTGCTGCAGAGGTTGTAATCTCAGCGCAGATAATGGACTGTCTTCATACAATGCTATCCTCCAAATCTTCATCTTCATTGATTATCATTCAAGATAATTATCGATACCTTTGAATTCTTTGTAGTTCTTAGGTTGTTGAAGTAGTGAAATTGTTTCGTTTTCATCCTGGTCGCTTCTGACAACTCCAAGCCTGAATGCTTGAAATTGCAGTGAGCAAAACAGTTGAGAATTGTCTTCCTGATTACTCCTGGCCATCTACCATTGACAAAAATCACTGCTTTTTGAGCACAAACACACACAACTGGTGCTATTTAAAATCGGTTCGTTCTAAGCATGGTGCAGTGTCAAAGATATACAACTGACGCTAGTTGAAACCTGTTCAGCAAAAATCTGTCCCAATTAAGCAGCAGAGTGTCCCAAACAAACGAAGGAATGCTGGCTATTCTCTCGATTTGCTTTGGTTCTTTCAGAGTTGTTCCAAAGAAGCAGCTGCCCGAATAACTGAAGGCCCAATAAACTGGAATTTGTTCTGATTAGCTGTTGTTGCTGGTCACTGCCAGCAGGGGGCCCTGTTGCTGCATCTCTCTGGATTGGTCCTGTTTAGGAATTCAACAGGCCGTTAGCAAACAGAAAGAGAAACTTGTATCGGGTAGTTGTAAGGGAGTTAAGAAATTACTTCACTCAACAAGGAGTGAAAATCTGGAATCTGTTGCCTGCTAGGTAAACGAGAGGAGAAACCCTCACCATATTTTGAGCTAGAAAGTGGAATTCACACACAATTCATCTTTAGTTGTCACGGACAGGATGGGCCCAATGGCTTCTGCAAAGAATCTGACAAGTTGTAACCCACAGGAACGTGGAGCCAGAGTGAGAGTGTGTGGTTCACACACAGTCCATCTTTAGCTGACGTGAAAGATCCTGTACAAGTTGTTAGGGTGGTTAAGATGTCATATTGTCACAGTGGGCGCTGACAACGTCTTGACCCAGGGACAGAGGTACGGCAGACTCTGTCACAGTGAGTGCTGGCAATGATTGAGTCCAGGAGCGGATGAATGGCAGACTCTGTCACGGTGAGCGCTGGCAATGACTCAGCCCAGGAACGGAAGAATGGCAGACTCTTATCACGGTGAGCGGTGGCAACGTCTTGACCCAGGGACAGAGGTACGACAGACTCTATCACAGTGGGTGCTGGCAATGACTCAGCCCAGGAACGGAAGAATAGCAGACTCTATCACGGTGAGCAGTGGCAACGTCTTGACCCAGGGACAGAGGTACGACAGACTCTATCACGGTGGGTGCTGGCAATGACTCAGCCCAGGAACGGAAGAATAGCAGACTCTATCACGGTGAGCAGTGGCAACGTCTTGACCCAGGGACAGAGGTACGACAGACTCTGTCACGGTGGGTGCTGGCAATGACTCAGCCCAGGAACAGAGGAAAGACAGACTCCCCATGAAGAGACAGAAACTAGAAGTTAGACATAGGAATAGCAACAGAGGCACAACTGAGTGACACCATGAGACAAATCATTCTCCACAGACACAAGGACTCAGCCCAGTTCTACACGAGAGTCCCCATTAAATAGTCATAGAATCTGGAAAACCCACGCCAGTCACAATTAACTTGACAAGATTAAACAGACAACACCAAGGCTCAAAAACTCTCATTAAGACCACAATTAGTACACACAGGTGTTTGGAAACGTGGAACCCCAGTGGTCTGCGGCCTGCCACAAAGGCCTGCAGGGCTCGTGACACACATGCTCACTAGTCAGGAGATCGAGTTCAAGAGCTGTGAGGTAATGGTTCACCTCTATCAAACTCTGTTTCGACCACACTTGGAGTATTGTGTTCCGTACTGGTTGGCTCTTTATAGGAAGGATGTGGAAGCTTTAGAGAGAGTGCAGAGGAGATTTACCAGGATGCTGCCTGGATTACAGAGCATGTCTTATGAAGAGAGGTTGAGCAAGCGAGGAATTTTCTCTTTGGAGTGAAGGAGGGTGAGAGTAAATTTGATAGAGATGTATTAGATGATAAGAGGCTAGATCAGAGACTTTTCCCAAGTCAGAAATGACTAATACAAGGGGCCATAACTAAGGCGATTGAAGGAAAGTACAAGGGAGATGTCAGAGCTAAATTCTTTACAAAGTGAGCAGTGGCACTTGGAACAGCTGATGTTAGAGGCTGATACCTTACGGGTATTTAAGAAATGCTTAAATACACACTTGGATAATTGAAAATAGTGTGCTGTGTAAGGGGAAGTCTTAGATTGTCCTTAGTTATAAGGTCAACACAACATTATAGGCTGAAAGGCCTGTGCTGTGCTGTAATGTTTTTTTTCAGAGTACTGTGCAAAAGTCTTAGGCCCCCCTAGATTTTTTATAGGGTTTTAGATGGTATGGCCTCCACAGAACCCTGACTTCCACATCATTGAGGCCATCTGGAGAGATAGAAGCAAGCGAGACAGCCAAAGTCGGCTGAAGAACTGCGGCAAGTCCTCCAAGATGCTTGGAGCAACCTACCAGCCAACTTTCTTATAAAACTGCACGACCTAAGAGAATTGATGCAGCTTTAAAGGGTGGTCACACCAAATGTAGATTTAATTTAGTTTTATACATTTATTGCTCTTTATAGTAATTTTTTGATATTTAGAAACATTATAATTTGTTATTTTTGAAAGCATCTTCGCTCTAAGAATTGTTTTTCATGTGCCTAAGATTTTTGTGCGGTACAGTATGAACAGGATGGGCCCAATGGCCTCCACCACCTGTCATTCCATGAGCTTTTTGTCCTTTTGCAGATGACAGCGTGTCGGCCGCCAGCAGCCTGGACGTTGGCGACCGCATCTCCTACCTGGAGCAGAGGATGCAGCTGCAGGACGACGAAATCCAGGTGCTGAAGGCGGCGCTGGCGGACGTCGTCCGGCGCCTGACCTTCGCCGAGGAGCAGCACTCCTTGCTGAATAAACGGGCGCCCAGCAGAAGTAGGTTGAAGGGGTGGGGCGCCGCGGGATCGTTTGACGTGATCCGAAAGGATGGGCAGGAACTGGGTTTAATATCTCCCACAACTTGCCAACCCCTCTGCAGCGTCAGCTTGGACTGCCTCATTTGCAGGCCATTTGGCCCATCGACTACCTGGCCCACCAGAGCAACAACTCCAGTCCCATTCTCCAGTTTGACCCCACAGCCTCGCAAATTACCAGTCACCATCCTCGCCCCGGAAAGAACCATCTCCCACGTACCCATCCACTCCTCTTTTGAAGATGCTTAGAGTTCTAGAGCACGCAGCTCAGAAACAGGCCTTTTGGACCGTCAAAGTCGTGCCAAACAATTCTACCTACTCCCATCAACCTGCATGGGGAGCCATACCCCTCCTAAATTTATCCCAACTTCTCTTAAGTGTTGCAATTGAACCCACATCCATCACTCGCGCTGGCAGCTTGTTCCGCACCCTCAACGTTCTCTGAGTGAAGACGGTCTCCTTAAACATTTCACCTTTCCCTGCACCGTACTAATAAAATTTCTCTGTACTCTGTCAATTTTATTGATGTCTTCCCTGTTGGTAGGTGACCCGAACTGAACACAAATTTATACAACCGCCATCTCATATAGTACGGTACGTGTGGCACGGTGGCGTAGTGGCTAACCACAACGCTTTACAGTACCAGCGACCCGGGTTCAATTCCCGCTGCCTCCTGTAAGGAGTTTGTACGTTCTCCCTGTGTCCCGGTGTCCCACAGTCTAAAGGTGTACTGGTTAATTGTTCATTGTAAATTAGGCCAGGGTTAAATCAGGAGCTGCTAGGAGGCACGGCTCGAAGGGCCAGAATGGCCTGTATCTCAGTCGATAAGTAAATGCAACTTCTACATAAACATGCATGTTCTATTTCTATCAGAGTTCCAGATTGTTAAAAGAACTTCATAAATAGCAGTTGCTTATTCATCTTTATTTCTAGCCCCTGTACTCAAAGATATCTTTTCACCTCTGAGATATTTAAGAGCTATTATTTTTGGGCAACAGGGGCTTTTGCTAAGTTTTTCTCTTGTCTTCCATAAACGTTCCCTCTTCTGTTTCCCAGCTCGCCTCTTCATGCACGCTTTGTCCTCTAAGCCCAACCTGAGTAATGGAACAGCAACGCCTCCAAAAAGAAGCAGTACCGTCCCTCAGTCACCATCCTCGCCCCGGAAAGAACCATCTCCCAAAAGGTATTGTGTTATTGTGCACCGTCAGGGTCGACCATGGATGATCGCTTTCCAGCTCTCTATATGATACGCAAGCCAGGGCAGTATGATATGGAGAACAAGCTGTTGCCCATGTAGCGGGCTGCCCCTCTCCGCCCATCTAATAAATGGAAGGAACGGCAGAGACTGATACAGTTTAGCACCAGCTCCACCACAGGAGTTGCTGGTCAGCGTTGAACTCAATGTAGGACTACCTTAGGGACTCCAGCTCCGGATTTTTCCCTCAGGGTTTACTCCCAAAGCCTTCCCCGTGAGTGGGTATATCCACAAGGTAGTGGGGGTTCAGGATCAGAGTTTTCCTTCTAGGTGAGCTGCCAACCACAGCTGACGAGACCCATCTGCCCGAAGCGACTGGTTTTAAGGCATCAGTAACCCACCTTGGCCCCTTCTCCGGAGAGTAGAAACGGTTCCACCAGGCCCAGTAACTAAACCACACCTGAATGCCAGGAGTTGGACTCGGTTGCCAGAGGCTGTTTGAGGAGAATGCCACTGGGATCTCTCGTTGTCTTGCGGGCAGACTCAGTAAACCCAAGAACCATATTAGAGTCACTGATGGGCCGCACCCAGCAGGGCAGACAAACAACCAAATGCAAAGGAAGAATACAGTAATTACAGGAGTTAAGCACACCGAGTCCTTCAGAAGATTGTGAAATCTGTTGATTTGAAAGTACATTTAAATCCAAAGGGAAACTACACACTGCAGACTGCAGTGAGAGTAATTCAGAGGAGGTATATTTAGAAGTGTTGTAAGCATCCAGCAGAATGTCACCATGGTTCACCGGATAGCGCAGAAAATCAGTGCGTTTTTTCTCTCAGGGTGGAATTGTGAAATGCCAGAGCAGAGGCTGCTAAGGTGAGCTGGGGAAAGTTGAAGAGACGTGTATGAGGCAAGGTTTGTTTCTATCAGGGGAGGTGATGGAGTGAGATGCAATAACAACATTTAATAGCCATTTGGACAGATACATGAGCAGGCAGGGGTTGGGGACATGGAGACCATGTGCAGGCAGATGGGATTCGTTTAAATTTTAACACGAGAGATGCTGCGGAGGCTGGAAATCCAGAGCAACACACGCAAAATGCTGGAGGAACTCAGCAAATCATGCAGCATCTAAGGAAATGAATGAGGCTTTTCATTCTAGGACGAAGGAGATGTCCTCCTTTTTCAAAGAAAGGGGCTTCCCTTCCTCCACCATCAACACTACCCTCAACCGCATTGCTTCCATTTCATGCACGTCTGTTCTTACCCCCTCCTCCCGCCACCCTACCAGGGATAGGGTTCCTCTTGTCCTCACCTACCACCCCACCAGCCTCTGTGTTCAGCACATAATTCTCTGAAACTTCCACCATCTCCAACTGGATCCCACCACCAAGCATATCTTTCCCTCACCCACACCCCACTTCTTGCTTTCTGCGGGCATTGCTCCCTATATGACTCCCTTGTCCACTCGTCCCTCCCCACTGATCTCCCTCCTGGCACTTTTCCTTGCAAGTGGAACAAGTGTCACACCTGCCCTTACACTTCCTCCCTCACTACCATTCAGGGCCCCAGACAGTCCTTCCAGGTGAGGGGACACTTCACCTGTGAGTCTGTTGGAATCCTATACTGTGTCCGATACTCACGGTGTGGCCTCCTGTGTACCGATGAGACCCAATTGAGAGATCACTTTGCCGAGCACCTCCGTCAGCTGGAAAACGTGGGATCTCCCAGTGGCCACGCATTTTAATTCCACTTCCCATTCCGATATGTCCACCACTGGCGTGATGAAGCCACACTCAGGTTGGAGGAACAACACCTTATATTCCATCTGGAATATAAACCTTCAACCTGATGGCATGAACATCAATTTCCCTAACTTCCATTTATGCCCCACCTTACCCATCCCCTTTTCCTTTCGCCTTTGCCCGCCCATTGCCTCCCTCTCGTGTTCCTCCGCCCTTTTCTATTTTCCAAGGCCTTCTGTCTCTTTCACCAACAACTTCCCAACTTTACTTCACCGCTCCCCCTCCAGGCTTCACCTGTCAAGTTTCTCTCTCTCTCCTACCTCCACCTTTTAAACCTACTCCTCTGCTTTTTTATCCAATCTTGCTGAAGTGTTTTGGCCTGAAATGTGGACTGTACTTTTTTCCATAGATGCTGCCTGGCCTGCTGAGTTCCTCCAGCATTTTGTGTGTGTAATTTGATTATTCCCATTGGAGCGGCATGCAGCGTCTCCACTGATCAGCGCCATCTAGTGGTATTTCTCTTTACATTACACAGAAAGAGGACCAGCTTCATCCATCCAACTAGGAAGATGCATTTTCTGCGTGAAGGCTATTAAATAGTTTTAAACATTTGTATAACAGCCATTCAAGATATTACATTTAGATTAATATTGGAAAATGAAGAAGCAACTAGACAATTAAATGGTGCCCATTCAGCAGACTTGGAAAACTCAGAGACACAAGAGAATGCAGATGCTGGAATCTGGTCACATGCAAAATGCTGGAGGAATTCAGGACTTCAGGCAGATCTGTGGAGGGCATTGGATGGTTGATGTTTCATGATGAGATGTCCAGGTGGAGGGACTGACCCACTGATGAGATGTCCAGGTGGAGGGACTGACTCACTGATGAGATGTCCAGGTGGAGGGACTGACCCACTGATGAGATGTCCAGGTGGAGGGACTGACCCACTGATGAGATGTCCAGGTGGAGGGACTGACTCACTGATGAGATGTCCAGGTGGAGGGACTGACCCACTGATGAGATGTCCAGGTGGAGGGACTGACCCATTGATGAGATGTCCAGGTGGAGGGACTGACCCACTGAGGAGATGTCCAGGTGGAGGGACTGACCCACTGATGAGATGTCCAGGTGGAGGGACTGACTCACTGAGGAGATGTCCAGGTGGAGGGACTGACTCACTGATGAGATGTCCAGGTGGAGGGACTGATTCACTGATGAGATGTCCAGGTGGAGGGACTGACTCACTGATGAGATGTCCAGGTGGAGGGACTGATTCACTGATGAGATGTCCAGGTGGAGGGACTGACTCACTGAGGAGATGTCCAGGTGGAGGGACTGACTCACTGATGAGATGTCCAGGTGGAGGGACTGACCCATTGATGAGATGTCCAGGTGGAGGGACTGACTCACTGATGAGATGTCCAGGTGGAGGGACTGACTCACTGATGAGATGTCCAGGTGGAGGGACTGACCCACTGATGAGATGTCCAGGTGGAGGGACTGACCCACTGATGAGATGTCCAGGTGGAGGGACTGACCCACTGATGAGATGTCCAGGTGGAGGGACTGATTCACTGATGAGATGTCCAGGTGGAGGGACTGACTCACTGATGAGATGTCCAGGTGGAGGGACTGACTCACTGATGAGATGTCCAGGTGGAGGGACTGACCCACTGAGGAGATGTCCAGGTGGAGGGACCTGCTCACTGATGAGATGTCCAGGTGGAGGGACTGACCCACTGATGAGATGTCCAGGTGGAGGGACTGACTCACTGATGAGATGTCCAGGTGGAGGGACTGACCCACTGTTCCTCCAACATCTTGAATGTTGCTCTCAGAAAACTTTTTTCCAGTGAGATATGGAGTGCTTGGCCACAGCAGCCTTCTTGGGCCCAACATGTGGTGCAAGTGTTTGTCTTAAACATTCTTTCTGTGATTGCAAGACCCTTTGGACATTGGTAGTTCAAACTACTGCAAATCTGGTCCATTAGTTCATTGGCAAGATCGACAGAGAGGAGCTGAATAGCCTCAGATTGTTGCTTGGACCAGGCCTTGATGCTGCGGCACCGCCTGTTGTAGTCAGAGTAGGAGACGCTAGTGGTGGTGTGGGAGAGAATAGAAGCATGGCAGTCATGTTGGAATCTGTGCTGGGTTGGGACTGGCTCCTCCCAGTTGGTGCTGCCCTCCAGTGTTCGCTCCCTGGAAAACAAGCCAGATTGCCTTCGTCTGCGGCTGGCCCAGCACAAGATGAGGAACTGCTGCGTGCTTGTTCTTGCAGAAACGTGGCTGCAGGACAACATCCCATGCACTGTTCATGACACTGTTTGCAGCAATCGTTTCAGGACCTGCATATTGCATCATAAAGTGTGGAGCATGCCAGGGGATTGGTGCCCAATGTATCTGACCAGTCCCTCTGCCTCTTGCCCCTGCTCTTGACACTCTTGAACGGGTTCACTAATTTGGATGTTTTATTGAAAAAAGGGAGCCAAATGGTTGCAATTTTATTTCAACTCAAAGTCGAAGTCATGGAAAATTTCCACTTCAAGCATCAGGCTGCTGTCTATACTAATCTGATTATATTCTCCCTACATCCCTGCAGTTTCTTCCACTCTCATCTGATGACTAACACTAGGCTAGAAAATACCAAATGACAGCTTTCATCATCATTATGTGCAGTGTAGTATGACATCATCATGTGCCATGTTATATGACATTGGCGATTATGGTCTACATGACCATGATTGGTCTTGGCAAATTTTTCTACAAAAATGGTTCACCATTACCCTCTTCTGGGCAGTGTCTTTACAAGACGGGTGACCCCAGCCATTATCAATACTCTTCAGAGATTGTCTGCCTGGCGTCAGTGGTCACATAACCAGGACTTGTGATCTGCAATGGCTGCTCGTACGACCACCCACCACCTGCTCCCATGGCCTCACGTGACCCTGATCGGGGGCTAAGCAGGTGATACACCTTGCCCAGGGGTGACCTGCAGGGTGGCAGAGGGAAGGAGCATCTTACACTTCGTTTGGTGGAGACGTATCTCCACCCCACTACCCTTGGCTTTCACCATTACTCTTTTGAATTCAGTCGAAGTTCAAAGTATATTTATTATTGAAGTACGTACATGTCACGGTATCCTGTGGGAAAATACAAAAGAATTTATGAAAAACTATACATAGATGAAGACAGACAAACAAGCAGTGTGCAAAAGAAGATAAATTGGGCGACTATATTTTAGAACCCTGAGTGCTTGAAAGTGAGTCTGTCGGTTATCGAGTCAGTTCAGAGTTGAGGTGAGCGAAGTTATTCATGAACTTATTCAATTCTATCAGAAATGTCTTGAAGGATATTTAATTAACACAGGGGTTTCCGTGGACCACGAGTGAATCTGCAGATGCTGGAAATAAATAAAAACACAAAATCCTGGCAGAACTCAGCAGGCCAGACAGCATCTATGGGAGGAGGTAGTGACGACATTTCGGGCTGAAACTTGGTTAATGATAGGGGTCCATGGAATAAGAAAGGCTGGGAACCCTTGAATTATCAATTTAATATCAAAGAATCTATCCAGTATACAGCCTGAAATTCTTAGTCTTCACAGATATTCAGGAAACATTTTAAAAAATGAAGAATTAATGTCAGAAAGATGTTAGAACCTCAAAGTCCCCTCACCCTCCCACGCACAAGCAGCAGCAAAAGTATCGACTCTCCACCCACCCCTCCACTTACTCCAGCAAAAGCATCAACCCCCCCACCCCCATGCAAGCGATAGCAAAGCCCCCACAGACCATGAAAAGCTGATGTCCATCCCAACACTTCGACGCTTCAGACGGGCTCTGTTTCTGCCACTAGCGAAGGAGAGAGATCGCTCCTGCCACAGTGAGGGGGGAGGCTAACAGCTCGCTGTTTGATGTTAAAATCTGCCACGTCACTTGTCCGAGTTCCCCACCTCGAAGACCAGCGGCCTCTCGCTCACCATCGAGGGGGAGATCGCTCCTTCATAGAATGCTTTCAGCACTTTTAAGTGTCACTGAAGATCTGACTCGTCAACAGGTGAGAGGTCACCCTTGCAGCAGTAAGCTGGCGACAGGCCGTTGAGGAGGCCGAAGGTACGGTGTCTGCGTCTGCCGCCTCCTGAGACCTGGTCGCTGCTCGTGCAGCGTTCTGCTTCCCAGGACACCAGCAGCTGTAACAGCCTTGGGCAGCCTGGGGCCGCATTTCTGCAAAGGGTTAATGCAGCTGTTGGAACAGTACGGGTGGTTGGGTATCTACGCACGCAAGGCTGAGTTGGATCAAGCACCATCCGGCCCATTTTCCCACAATGCATGGAACTAAGCCAACAAGGCATCTGGTGTGTTTTTATTTTGATAGGAACACGGCAAGTGATCGTAAAGCAAGCCACTACTGGAACATTAACCAATGTTTTCACATTCAAATCTCTTAGATGCAGTCTGAACCTGGGAACAAAGTTTACCTGAATCTTGTTCTCAGATTTGAGGTGTATAGAGGGTTGTGGTCAGGTGAAATAGCAGAACAAACTCAATGGGCTGAATGGCCTGATTCTGCTCCTTTGGCTGTTACAAGAAGATGGCAGCGGCAACAACACGACCAAAGGCGACATCCTTCAGAGAGTTCACAAAGCTACTTCTTCCAGTTTTTTCTTCGTCTGTCAAATATGATTCTGCTGCTGTTGCGGCCTGTGATCTACATTTTGACGGCGTGTTTTCGGGCCAATTGAGCGATCGGACACTTTGCTGAGTTCTGAGGGCACTCAGTGAAGTTTCGAGCGGAGTGTGCGGCCCAGAGGCCAAGAAGCCTGGAGAGCCCACAATCGACTCCATTTCTCGAAGATTAAAGCATCGAGCAATGTTGGAATCAACGAGGACAAAAGCAAAAGTGAGCGAGCTGGTGTTCAAAACCATCTGCCTGTGTTTGACTGGTACCTCGCTCACTGCTGCCGGAGGAAGGTGCCTCTTTCTCGCTCTCGCTCACTGCTCCTGGATGATGATGCCAGAGTCTTGAGTCTTGGGCAGAGTTTAATTGACGTGGTTTGTGTATTGGACTCTCTAGTTCATGTTATGACCTGCTTCTGGTTTCTGGACACTCCTTTCTTTATTGCTGTTTTGTGCAATTTTGATCGGGCTGGATTGGCTCTGCGGCCTGCAGACAATGAATGGCACCGCGCTAAATTGAACTGAAGTGAACGCAAACACGAGGAAATCTGCAGATGCTGGAAATTCAAGCAACACACACAAAATGCTGGTGGAACGCAGGGTCCTGACGAAGGGTCTCGGCCCGAAACGTCGACAGTGCTTCTCCTTATAGATGCTGCCTGGCCTGCTGTGTTCCACCAGCATTTTGTGTGAAGTGAACACTCCTGGACTGTTTCAATGACTTTGTGGCTTGATGTTTTATGTTCTGTGCTGCTTGCTCATTTTTTGCCGTTTGTGCGATTTGTTCTTTTCACTCATTTGGTGTTTGAAGGTGGCGCCAGGGTACATCAGCGAGTCTCCGCAGGCCGCACCAGTTTTCCTCTTCAATGAACTCCTTTTTTTTTCCTTTTTTTTCAATCTTTTTATTAGTATCAACATGATAAGATTAGTGCATAGATAATGGGATTACAAACTTACAAAATTAAAATGAACATAAAAGGATACATAAGCAGTAAGTACATTATAGTTGTCTTCCAAATCATGAATGATACAAATATCATATAAATGAGACGAAAAAAAACTAAGCAATTCATGTGGAAAAAAACAAGGGGAGGACCCGGAAATGACGACACGGCGGACATTTTAGTACCGGTAGTTTGAAATCAGCCCAAATGAAAAAACTAGAAAAACTAATAAAAAGAGCGATTTGTTCTTTTCACGCGTTTGGTGTTTGAAGGTGGCGCCAGGGTACATCAGCGAGTCTCCACAGACCGCACCAATTTTCCTCTTCAATGAACTCCTTTTGAACTGCTTTCGCTGCAGTCTTGCGCATGTAAATGTCCTCTGAACGATGGACATTATTTATGGCTTTTATATCTGCATTTGCACCATTTGTTTACAGTTGCTGGTGTTTACAATTTACACTTGCTGTTCTATAGATCTGCTAAGCGTGCCCGCAGAGAAAGAATCTCAGGATTGTACTCGGTGATGTGTATGTTTAGAAGAAGAAGAAACTTAACTCCGACTGGAATCATCGGGACGCCGTCGTGGCGGTGCTTTTTTAGCAAGCTTTTTACGAGGCCGAGTTGCTAACTCAACGCTCATCCCAGCACGGATGGAAAGCGTGCAAGGGAGCCGGCTGGATTCGAACTCGGGAGCCTGATGCCTGAGTCCGGCCCTGATGCCACTACGCCACCAGCCAGCTTGACATTTATGTACTCTGATAATAAATTTTACATAGAAACATAGAAAACCAATCCCCTCCTTAGAAATTACTAGCCTTACCTATAGCCCTCTATATTTCTAAGCTCCATGTACCTATCCAAAACTCTCTTAAAAGACGCTATCGTATCCACCTCCATCACCTTTGCCGGCAGCCCATTCCACGCACTCACCACTCTCTGATTAAAAAAACTTACCCCTGACATCTCCTCTGTACCTGCTCCCTAGCACCTTAAACCTGTGTCCTGTTGAGGCAACCATTTCAGCCCTGGGAAAAAGCCTCTGGCTATCCACACGAACAATGCCTCTCATCATCTTGTACACCTCTATCAGGTCACCTCTCATCCTCCGTCGCTCCAAGGAGAAAAGGCCGAGTTCACTCAACCTATTCTCATAAGGCATGCTCCCCAATCCAGGCAACATCCTTGTAAATGTCCTCTGTACCCTTTCTATGGTTTCCACATCCTTCCTGTAGTGAGGCGACCAGAACTGAGCACAGTACTCCAAGTGGGGTCTGACCAGGATCTTTTTCTTTGAATGGGTTTTATGGTGTTTCTTTGTTTTATGGTTGTCTGTGTGAAGATGAATCACTGTGTTGTATACTGCATGCATAGTTTGAAAATAGGTTTTTTTTGATTCTTTGAGTTGATGGGACTAGGCAGAATAACGGTCCAGTATGGACTAGATGGGCCAAAGGGCCTTTAAGTATGCTGCAATACATTATAACTCGATAACAAAATCAGGCTGGTGAAGGGACTGGGGAATGAAAAGTGGAAAAGAAGTAAGTCTTGAGTAACCGGTAATGCAAGTGTCGACAATAACTTTCAAGCCAATGCATTGATGAAACTCCAGAGATTACTGTCTAGTTTTGCATTGCTTCTGAGATGAACCAAGATTTATTCCTGAGTCTGCACACAATGAACAAGGATCTCTTTGCCACATGGTTATTGACAATGTGACCACCCTATCTGCAATCTGAAACCTATCTAGTTAACATAGCCCATTACAGCACAATATAGGCTGTTTTGCGGATCTTTTAACCTACTCTAAAATCAATCTAATCCTTTGGTCTCTGTTTTTCTATCATCCATGTACCTATCTAAGTATTTTTTAAGTGCTCCTAATGTATCTGTCTCCACAACCACCCCTGGCAGGATGTTCCACATATTCACCACTCTGTGTGTTTAAAAAAACAGTCTCCGACATCCTCCCCTATATTTTTCTCCTATCGCCTTAAAATTAATCCCCGCTGGAATTGGACCAGAAGAGATAGGAGCAGAAGTAGGCCATTTGGCCCATCGTCTGCTCTTCCAATTCATCATTCATCCATTTTCCCACCTAGCCCCAGTCTCCCCGTATCCCTTCGTGCTCTGACCAATCAAGAATCTATTGATCTCTGCCTTAGATACACCCAGTGGCCTGGCCTTCACAGGCCCGTGGCAACGAATTCCATAAATTCACAACCGTCTGGCTAAAGAAATTCCTCCTCATCTCCGTTCTAAAAGGTCGCCCCTCTATTCTGAGGCAATGCCCTCTGGTCCTAGGCTCTCCTATTATAGGAAACATCCTCTCCACATCCACTCTATCTGTGTCCTCTGGTCCTAGGCTCTCCTATTATAGGAAACATCCTCTCCACATCCACTCTATCTGTGTCCTCTGGTCCTAGACTCCCCCACTATAGGAAACATCCTCTCCACATCCACTCTATCTGTGCCCTCTGGTCCTAGGCTCTCCTACTATAGGAAACATCCTCTCCACATCCACTCTATCTGTGTCATCTGGTCCTAGACTCTCCCACTATAGGAAACATCTTCTCCACATCCACTCTATCAATGCCTTTCACCATTTGATAGGTTTCAAGGAGGTGCCCCCCTCATTCTTCTGAACTGCAGTGAATACAGGCCCAGAGTCATCGAACACTCTTGATATGACAAGCCAATTCTGCCCTGAGTAAGAGTCTCTGGTTGTCTACTCGATCTCTGCCTCTTACCATCTTGTACACCTCTATCAAGTCACCTCTCATCCTCCTTCACTGCAAGGTTATAGAACTTGTAGCGGCCAAACCAAGCCAAAACAATTGCCACAGCTGGCAATCTGACAGATTTGTTATACTTGCACGATGCGCCCTCATTCCAATAATAATTGCTCCAAAAGCGGAGGATATGTACTCGATCCTATTTTAGCAATTAGCAAACATGCTCAAGATGATGGATCTCAGGGTTGTATATGGTGACATATATGTGCTTTGATAATAAATTTACTTTGAACTTTGAACTTGTGGGCTGCCCCCTAGGCTCTGCTAACACACACGATGCAGTTCACTGTCTGTTTCAATGCACAAATAAAGCTGATATTTAAAGGTGAAGATCAGTATCTTTAAAGTAAAGATGGGTTGTGTACTGGTTAGGGCAATGCAGTTGCAGCTCAGGGTGTCAGAGTTCAGAGTTCAGTTCCAGTGTCCTCTGTAAGGAAGTTTGTACGTTCTTCCCGTGTGCGTGTGGATTTCCTCCCACAGTCCGCAGATGTACCAGTCAGTACGTTAATTGTTCATTGTACATTGTCCTGCCGTTAGGCTAGAGTTAAACTGGTGGGCTTATGGGCAATGCGGCTCGAAGGGGCAGTGGGGCCTGTTCTGCGTTGTATCTCAATAAATAAATAAAGGAACAAATACCAATTGTTGAGCTGACTAAAACTCATTCCCATTACGACCTGTTGGTCCATGGCCTCCTCTTGAGCCAAAATGAAGCCACCCTCAGGACCGAGGAGCAGAACGTTATGGTCCGTCTGGGTAGCTTCCAACCTGAAGGCATGAATATCGATTTATCCTTCCCGGTGAACAAATCTCCCCTCTACCCACACCTCCCTCCTCTATTCTCCACTCTGTCCTTTTACTTCTTCTCACCTGGCTATCACCTCCCTCTGGGTCCCCTCCTCCTTCCCTTCCTGCTCTGGTCCACTCTCCTCTCCTATCAGATTCCTTCTTCTCCAGTACTTTCCCTTTCCCTCCCACCTGGCTTCACCGATCACCTTCCAGCTATCCTCCTTCCCCTCCTCCCACCTCTTTAATCCGGCATCTTTCCCCTCTCCTGTCCTGAAGAACGGTCTTGGCCCAAAATGTCAACTCTTTGTTCATTTCCATCGATGCTGCCTAAACCCCTGAGCTCCCGTCAACAGTGTCAGTTGTGTACCCCAGTTCTGAAGAAGGGTCTCGGCCTGAAACATCGACTGTTCATTCATTTCCGTAGATGCTGCCTGACCTGCTGAGTTCCTCCAGCGTTTTCTGCGTGCTGCTGAAAAGGTTCTCGTTTGGAAAATGCTCTTCATTGAGATTCCGTGCACAATTGTTCTGTGATGATGGAACGGAGCCACCGGCTCTGTTTTAATTAACTTCCCTTTGTTAATGTTTGTCCTTTGAACAGTTCGGGCTTTGTGCAGCTCTTCGAGCTTCCCTGTTAAGCCTTTGACTGCATTTCTGATTCATCTTTCGCTTCAGGGAAAGCTTGTCTATGGCAGGACCCGCTCAGCCCAGCCCAGCCGTGTGAGTTGTTTCGAGTTTGAAGGAGGATGGCACTCATTTTGTTCCTCTCTCTGTTTGTCTCCAGCGGCCAGCGTAAGCCAATCCAGAACAAAGTCAAAGGGCTAAAAATAACATTGACACAATGGAATGTGTGGCTATGAGGAACAAGTATTTGTTTACCGAGAGACAATATTAAAGAGGCCCTCTGGGCTGCACCAGCCAGCAGTCTCCCGATTTAACCCTGGCCTAATCACAGGACTATTAACCTGCCAGCCAGGACATCTTTGGACTGTGGGAGGAACCTGCACCACCCGGAGGAAACCCACACGGTCATGGGGAGAACGTACAAACTCCTTACAGGCAGCGGCAGGAATTGAACCTGGGTGGTCAGCATTGTGCTAACCACTATGCTACCAGGCTGCCCTGGCTGCACAGTTTATATTACAGTGGATCTGATGGAAGGTCTCCATGATACATTGTTGAAATTTTCTGGAAGCTTTAATGACTGGCCAAATCTACTCAATCTCCTAATGAGAGACAGGCAATGGTGTGTCTCCTTCAGATTCAGTTTATTGTCATTTAGAAACCACAAATGCAATGCAGTTAAAAAATGAGACAACATTCCTCCAGAAATATTGCTCCAGTCACAACTGTAGCCAGCCTGTCCAGAGATGTAGCTGGTAGTGTTACTGCCTTGCCTCTAATGATCTGGGCTCACTGCTTACCCCTGTGGCTGACCGGGCGGAGTTTGCAGGCTCCAGTTTCCTCCTGCGTCTCAAAGGTTAAATCGATCATTTATTCATTGAGTGCCTTGTCGTATGACATCATCGTTATATGCCGTGTCGTATGACGTAGGCAATTGTGGCCTTTCCACGATCGTGATTGTTCTTGGCAAATTTTTCTACAGGAATGGTTTGCCATTGCCTTCTTCTGGGCAGTGTCTTTACAAGACAGGTGACCCCAGCCATTATCAATACTCTTCAGAGATTTTCTGGCTGGCGTCAGTGGTCACGTAACCAGGACTTGTGATCTGCACCGGCTGCTCACACGACCATCCACCACCTGCTCCCATGGGTTCACGTGACCCTGATCCGGGGGCTAAGCAGGTGCTACACCTTGTCCAAGGGTGACCTGCAGGCTAGCAGAGGGAAGGAGCACCTTACATCTCCTTTAGTAGAGACATATCTCCACCCCACCACTATTATTAAACACAAAGTACGCTGCAGATGCTGGGGTCGAAGCAACAAGTACAACAAGCTGGTACGGAGAGTCTCGACCCGAAGGGTCTCAGCCCGAGACGTTGACTGCTCATTTCCACGGATGCTGCCCAACCTGCTGAGTTCCTCCAGCGTGTTGTACGTGCTGCTTCCACCACTATTACTGCTACTTGGTTAGGTGAATATGGTGAGTGGGTGAAGTTTACACACCTACAGGAGAGAATATGTTGCAGTGGTGAGATTGGATTTACAGCCAGCATAGCTTTGGCCAAATGCCTTTTCTCTGTTTTATAAGAAATTATGAGAATCTGGTTCACAATTGTAATCACTGAACAGGAGAAAGGACCACAAAAGCTGGTGTTGTTTAAGGCAGACTTTACAGATCTAAAAATGGAAAGCCTGACGAATTCTTGCATTTAGGCAGCATTCTTCTGACGATCCAAAAGACATAGTGGCAGAATTGCCTGTCAGCCATCTGAGGCTGTTCCGCCATTCCATCTTGGCTGACTCCATTTCCCTCTCAAACTCATTCTCCTGCTTTCTCCCTGAAACCTCTGAACACCTTGACTGCTCACGAACCTGTCAACCTCTGCTTTAAATATACCCAATGATTTGACCTCCACAGCCGTCTGTGGCAACGAATTCCACAGATTCTTCACCCTCTGGCTGAAGAAATTCCTCCTCATCTCAGTTCTAAAGCAACATTCTTCTAATCGAAGGGAGTGCCCTGTAGCCCTAGACACTCCCATTATGGGAAACATCTTTCAAGATTGTTTAAAGTCAGGATTCCTGTACAGAAGTGTAAAGAAGAATGAAATAATTATTACTCCAGATCTGATGCAGCACAAAAAACACAATAAGATAAAGAACACAATAATAAACACAATAATTATAAATACATAAGATAGCTTTTACACATAGGTTAATTGTATGTCCATAGAGTGACACTGGGCACAGCATTTGTACATAAAAGGACTCACAGGAAATGATAAAGTAGTGGTGGTTGGGGTGTGGGTTAGCGGGTGGAGGTGTTGATCAGCCTCACTGCATGGGGAAAGTAACTGTTTTCGAGTCTGGTGGTCCTGGCGTGGATGCTGCACAGCCTCCTCCCATTGGGAGTGGGGCAAACAGTCCATGAGCAGGGTGGGTGGGATCTTTCATGATGGCATCTTGGCAGTATGGAGGATCAGAGGGATCTTGGGGTCCGAGTCCATTAGACGCTCAAAGCAGCTACACAGGTTGACTCTGTGGTTAAGAAGGCATACGGTGTATTGGCCTTCATCAATCATGGAATTAAATTTAGGAACCGAGAGGTAATGTTGCAGCTATATGGAACCCTGGTCAGACCCCACTTGGAGTACTGTGCTCAGTTCTGGTCGCCTCACTACAAGAAGGATGTGGAAGCCATAGAAAGGGTGCAGGGGAGATTTACAAGGATGTTGCCTGGATTGGAGAGCGTACCTTAGGAGAATAGGTTGAGTGAACTTGGCCTTTTCTCCTTGGAGCGACGGAGGATGAGAGGTGACCTGATAGAGGTGTATAAGATGATGAGAGGCATTGATCGTGTGGATAGTCAGAGGCTTTTTCCCAGGGCTGAAATGGTTGTCACAATAGGACACAGGTTTAAGGTGCTGGGGAGTAGGTACAGAGGAGATGTCAGGGGTAAGTTTTTTACTCAGAGAGTGGAATGGGCTGCCAGCTACGGTGGTGGAAGCGGATACGACAGGGTTTTTTAGGAGACTCCCCATTGTGGAGCCACACAGTGCAGTTTCCGTACCACGGAGTAATGCAGCTTGTTAGGATGCTCTCCGGTGTGGATGGATGTGAGCATGGATGTGTATGGTCCAGCTGTCTTCAATAAGCAAAGGTGTTGGTGAGCGTTCCTGCCTGTGGGGGAATTGTTCTGAGGTGATGAGAGGTTGTGTTTGACGTGCACTCCCAGGAGTTTGAACGCTCTCGGTTTTCACTGCTCTACCACTAATGTAAAGAATGGTGCGAGTTCTCCTGAAGTCAATGACCATCTCCTTGGTCTTGTTGACATTGAGGAAGAGGTCAGCACCAGGCCTGGAGCTCAATAGTTGGTCGGCGAAGAGCCCACTGCTTTTGTGTCATTGGCGACTTGACAATATGATTACTTGCGTGTTTGGCCGTGCATTCGTATGTGAGCAGAGTGTACAGCGGGGGGCTCAGCACACAGCCCCGAGGGGGCACCCGTGTTGAGGATGATGGGAAGGGACATCCTGACCATCTGAGGTCTGTTGGTTAGGAAGTCCAACACCCGGTTCCACAGTGGTGTGTTTACACCAAGGAGTAGGAGCTTGTTTACCAGTGTCTGTGGACAATAGTGTCAAATGTGAAACTGAAATCCAGAAATAGCAATCTGATATGATAGACTGTGTTTTCTAGGTGTGTCAGGGCCTGGTGCATCTGTCATGGGTTCTGTCGGCAAACGTATTGCTGGGTGTTCAATGTGGCAGGAGTGGAGTTTTTTGAAATGTACCATTACCAGCCATTCAAAGCATTTCATGATGATTGGCATCAGTGCCACCGGGCGGTTGTTGTTTAGTTCTGAAGAGTTCTTGGGCACAGGGAATGATAGTGGCTGATTTGAAGCAGTCTGGATGAGTGAAGTGTCTTTGAGTACGTCAGTGAGCTGGTGCGCCCATTCCCTGAGTACTTGGCCTGGCATGACCGCCTAACGGGTCGATTCTCTGCAGATTTCTTCTCATGTCTCCATGTCCACTCTATCTCTGCCCCTCGTAATCTTATAAACCTCTATCCGATCTCCCCTCAGCCTCCGTTTATTAGAGAACATCGGGCACAGAGTTATCGTCGTGTATGTGCTGCCTGGAGTGTGCCAGAATGTCCAACAGTCTAGTTAGACTGTGGGGGCAGTTGGATTGATCGGATGGATCTTCCAAAGGGCTAGAATAGGTATAGAGGGCTGAACAGTCTCCATGTGTTCAACTCTATTGAATAACTCCGTCTCAATGCAAGCGATTTATTCACATGTGCACAAGAAAGCAACTCCGAAGCTACTCCACTCAGTAACACCCAGGCCAGGCTCTCTTCTCACTGCTGCCACCAGGAAGAAGGTGCAGGAGCCTCACCACCAGGTTCAGGAACAGTTATTGCCCCTCAACCATCAGGAAGAAGGTACAGGAGCCTCACCACCAGGTTCAGGAACAGTTATTGCCCCTCAACCACCAGGAAGAAGGTACAGGAGCCTCACCACCAGGTTCAGGAACAGTTATTGCCCCTCAACCACCAGGAAGAAGGTGCAGGAGCCTCACCACCAGGTTCAGGAACAGTTATTGCCCCTCAACCATCAGGAAGAAGGTACAGGAGCCTCACCACCAGGTTCAGGAACAGTTATTGCCCCTCAACCACCAGGAAGAAGGTGCAGGAGCCTCACCACCAGGTTCAGGAACAGTTATTGCCCCTCAACCATCAGGAAGAAGGTACAGGAGCCTCACCACCAGGTTCAGGAACAGTTATTGCCCCTCAACCACCAGGAAGAAGGTGCAGGAGCCTCACCACCAGGTTCAGGAACAGTTATTGCCCCTCAACCATCAGGAAGAAGGTACAGGAGCCTCACCACCAGGTTCAGGAACAGTTATTGCCCCTCAACCACCAGGAAGAAGGTGCAGGAGCCTCACCACCAGGTTCAGGAACAGTTATTGCCCCTCAACCATCAGGAAGAAGGTACAGGAGCCTCACCACCAGGTTCAGGAACAGTTATTGCCCCTCAACCACCAGGAAGAAGGTGCAGGAGCCTCACCACCAGGTTCAGGAACAGTTATTGCCCCTCAACCATCAGGAAGAAGGTGCAGGAGCCTCACCACCAGGTTCAGGAACAGTTATTGCCCCTCAACCATCAGGAAGAAGGTGCAGGAGCCTCACCACCAGGTTCAGGAACAGTTATTGCCCCTCAACCATCAGGAAGAAGGTACAGGAGCCTCACCACCAGGTTCAGGAACAGTTATTGCCCCTCAACCACCAGGAAGAAGGTGCAGGAGCCTCACCACCAGGTTCAGGAACAGTTATTGCCCCTCAACCACCAGGAAGAAGGTACAGGATCCTCACCACCAGGTTCAGGAACAGCTATTGCCCCTCAACCACCAGGAAGAAGGTGCAGGAGCCTCACCACCAGGTTCAGGAACAGCTATTGCCCCTCAACCACCAGGAAGAAGGTGCAGGAGCCTCACCACCAGGTTCAGGAACAGTTATTGCCCCTCAACCATCAGGAAGAAGGTACAGGAGCCTCACCACCAGGTTCAGGAACAGTTATTGCTCCTCAACCACCAGGAAGAAGGTACAGGATCCTCACCACCAGGTTCAGGAACAGCTATTGCCCCTCAACCACCAGGAAGAAGGTGCAGGAGCCTCACCACCAGGTTCAGGAACAGCTATTGCCCCTTAACCACCAGGAAGAAGGTGCAGGAGCCTCACCACCAGGTTCAGGAACAGTTATTGCCCCTCAACCATCAGGAAGAAGGTACAGGAGCCTCACCACCAGGTTCAGGAACAGTTATTGCCCCTCAGTCATCAGGAAGAAGGTACAGGAGCCTCAGGACTCACACCACCAGGTTCAGGAATGGTTATTGCCCCTCAGTCATCAGGAAGAAGGTACAGGAGCCTCAGGACTCACACCACCAGGTTCAGGAACAGTTATTACCCCTCAGCCATCAGGCTCCTGAACCAGAGGGGATAACTTTACTCACACCATCTCTGAACTGTTCCCACAACCTGTGGACTCTTCATCTCATGTTCTCAATATTTATTGTTTATTTATAATTATTATTGTATATTTTTCTCAGCTCAAGCTGGTAAAGACTGAGCTACGGGCATAGCCAAGCACACTCATTTCTCACTTGCTAGGAACTTCCGGACTGTTCTAATGGTGTTTAGTGTAGTGGCTCTCTGGAGATTTGGATAGATGTTGCTGTACAGTCCTAAGTGTTTACTTGTCTAATTGTCTAATGCTATTGTGTAAATGATGAAACTTGTTATTTCTTTTTCTATTTGTGTAGTTTGTTGTCTTTTGCACGCTGGTTGTTTGTCCGTCCTGTCGGGTGTGATCTTTCACTGACTCTGCAGTGCTTCTTCGATTTATTGAGTATGCCCGCAAGAAAACGAATCACAAGGCTGTTTATGGTGACGCCACGTGCTTTGATAATAAACTTCCTGTAAACTTCAAATTGTCCTGGTTAGTTCGATCTTAAACGTGGAGGTTATTAGTTAAAATGTTGCGTGAAATGCGCTAGTTTACAGTTGTTAAAATGAATGTGTTTATGTAACGTGTTGCCTCCAGCTCTGTTTGTGGCTTTGCTCCTTATCAGCTGATGCTGGGCGACCAGTTGATTGGAACACGCCCAACAGGAAAGGGAGTATTTGATTGGCTCAGGAATAAGCTTCAAATATGCAGATACCAGTCTTTCAGTTCCTTGTGTACAACAGTCATTTGAATACAGTTCTGCCAAGTGAAGTAAACCAAACTCTTCCGTCCTCTGAATAAGTGCTCAAGACCGTAGCTGCTGCACTTCCCGACTCAGTTAAGATGAAGAGAGCAGGCTTCAAGTAAGTGTGTTGGCTATGAATCTGGTGGGGTGGGTGGGGAGGTGGATAACGTTAAATTAAGTTTCAAGAAATGAAAAGGCTTTTTTTTCCCCGAGCTGAAGGATGTGGGTTGTGACTGTCCACCACTGTCTGTGCAAAGATCTCTAACTGCAGGAGTCTCCTTGTCACTGTGTTAGCTTCTGGTTATTGTTTAACCATTTTTAATGATTAAAGAGACATGCTCGGCTGCAACTGAAAGTACAAAGCGACACACACAAAGTGCTGGAGCAACGCAGCAGGTCGGGCAGCTTCTGTGGAGGGGGGATAAACAGTCAATGTTTCGGGACTACACCAGTCCCGAAGCAGGGTCTCGTGCCGAGACGCTGACTGTTTATTCTCCTCCGTGGATGCTGCCTGACCTGCTGAGTTGCTCCAGCATTGTGAGTGTTGATTTGGATCTTCAGCATCTGCTGACTTTATCGTGTTTGGAAAGTACAAAGGGTTTATTCTGTGTGCTCTAGGTTTTTTTTCTGGGGCTATTCAAAACCAGATGTTTTGCTTTCAATTATTTGCATAATCTGGTCTAAAGAGATCTGACTGGGATATTGAGAGTTGTTCTGTAGCTATCGATATGGTTCTGGGCCTGTGCTCACCTATTGAATATTGAAAGACCAAGACAGAGTTGATATGGAAAGGATGTTTCCATACTGCACCACAGGGCACAGCCTCAGAATCCATTTAGATCAGAGATGAGGAGGAAGTTCTTTAGCTAGAGGGTGGTGAATCTGTGGAATTCATTGCTGTGGAGGCCAAGTCATTGGGTATATTTAAAGTGGAGGGTGATAGTTTCTTGATTACTGTGGGTGTCAAAGGTTACAGGGAGAAGACAGGAGAATGATTTTTAAATTTTCTCCTTGATTAGAAAATAATCTACACCTTTATTGATTCTACCAAACCATAAACTTCCCTGCACTGTATTCCATCTGCCACTTCTTTGCCCATAATCCTAATCTTTCTAAGTCCTTCTGCAGTCTCTCTGCTTCCTCAATACTACCTGCCCCTCCACCTATCTTTGTATCGTCTGCAAACTTTGCAACAAAGCCATCAATTCCATTATCCAAGTCATTGACAGGTAACGTTAAAAAGAAGTGGTCCAAGCACAGAGTCCTGTGGAACACCACTGGTCACCTGCACCAACCAGACAAGGCCCCCTGCCAGTCAGCCATGCTAGTATCTTTCCCATAATACCATGGGCTCCTGTTAAGCAGCCTCATGTGTGGCACCTTGACAAAGGCCTTTTGAAAATCCAAGTACACAACATCCACCAATTCTCCTTTGCCTATCCTGCTTGTTACTTCCTCAACAGATTTGTCAGGCAAGATTTTCACTTAATGAAAACATGCTGACATTGGCTGACTTTATCACGTGCCTCCAACCACAGGTACTGAAACCACATCCTTAATAATGGACTCCAGCGTCTTCCCAACCACTAAAGTCAGGCTGAAAGGCCTATAATTTCCTTTCTTCTACCTTCGTCCTTTCTTAAAGACTGGAGTGACATTTGCAATTTTCCAATCCTTTGAAACCATTCCAGAATACAATGAACCTTGAAAGATCATTACTAATGTTACCACAATCTCTTCAGCTACCTCTTTCAGAACTCCAATGTGTAGTCCATCTGGCCAGATGACTTGTCTACCTTCAGATCTTTCATCTGCCCAGGCACCTTCTCCTTAGTAGAAGCTGCAGCACTCACTTCTGCCGCCAGACACTCTTGCATCTGGCATATTGGTCGTGTCTTTCCCAGTGAAAACTTATGTAAAGTACTTATTCAGTTCGTCTGCCATTTCTTTCTCCCCTAAGACTACCTGTTCAGCATCGTTTTCCAGGGTCCGTTGTCACTCTTGCTTCACTTTAACTGTTAATATATCTGAAAAAAAACTCCTGGTATCCTCTTTTATTTTATAGACAAGCTTAACTTTATATTCATTCTTTACTCTCCTTGTGTTTTTTTTTTCAGTTGCCTTCTGCTGGTTTTTAAAAGCTTCCCAATCCTCTACCTTCCCATTAACTTTTGCTCTATTATATGCCCTTTCTTTTGCTTTTATGAACATAGAACATAGAAAATCTACAGCACGTTACAGGCCCTTCAGCCCACAATGTTGTGCTGACCATGTAACCTATTCTAGAAACTGCCTAGAATTTCCCCACTGCTTAGCCCTCTATTTTTCTAAGCTCCATGTACCAATCTAAGAGTCTCTTAAAAGACCCTGTTGCATCCACCTCTACCACCTTCGCTGGCAGTGCATTCCACTCTGTGTGTGAAGAACTTACCTTTGACGTCCCCCTTGTACCTACTTCCAGGCACCATAAAACTATTCCCCCTCGTGTTACCCATTTCGGCCCTGGGAAAAAGCCTCTGACTATCCACACGATCAATGCCTCTCATATCTTATACACCTTTATCAGGTCACCTCTCATCCTCCGTCACTCCCTTTGACTTCCCTTGTTGGCCACGGTTTCCTCGAGAATACTACTTCATTTTTGGGATGTATCCGTCCTGTGCCTTCCGAATTCCGGCCATTGCTGTTCCGCTTGATTCCGGACTCCACTGCATTGGTGGTGCAAAGATCAATTGGGAGGGGCAGCAAAGACTCCTTATCCATCTCACCCACATCCTGTGACTGGAATGAACCGCAATTAGTGGAGAACATTAGAGATATGATGAAGTAAGTTTTAATAAGGGAGCTCAGGAGATAATGGCATGGTTTGTAGAGGTCTAACCACTACTTACGGAGCCGGAAAACCAAATCAAATTTCAAAGTAACTGTATTATCAAAGTTTTGTTGTGACTGAACAAAGTCACTGGGAGGCACTGAAGCTGGTAGATATAGAAGTCGTTATTCAGCAAAACAAACAGCAGACATCATACTAGAGACACTCTTGCAAGAAGAGGCTCCTAAACTTAAATTACATCACATTTTTAACTGTAACTCAGTGCAGTTTCAATGGCATTGTTTACTTCAAAAGTTCGGGTGTCCTTGAGTTACATGTAATTTTCAAACGTCTAACTCTCCGCACACCCCTAGACTGAATGTTAATCACCATCGTCTCTCTGGCTGCACTCATGCATATGCAGACATCTCACGTGAACGGGCATTTCCTTGTCTGCAGCTCTAGAAGGGCCATTGTTCAGAGCTGCATTTTAAATCCAATCAGCAATCCATGTTCAGATCTGCTGTTGAAATTGATCTTTGCTATGTTCCATATCTCCAGAGTACACCCTAATGGTACGACATATAAACTCCATTGAATTCATTTTCTTGCAAGGTTTTACAGGAAAATAAAGAAATACAATAGAATTTATGTAAAATTATACATAGGGTCTGACAAATTACCAATGTGCAAAAGAAGACAAATTGTGCAGGTAAATAAATACATACTGGGAATATGAGTTCAATGGGAATATCAGAGAATGTATACAGTATACAACCTGAAATTCTTACTCTCCGCAGACATCTGCAAAACAAAAGAAAACGTCCAAAGAATGAACAACAGAAAAAAACCGTAAGAACCCCAAAGCCCCCTCCCCCTCCCATGCACAAGTGTCATCAACCCTCCCCCCCCATTAATTCTAGCTTAAAGCATCAGCACTCCCACCACCCACCAAGCCAGCAACAGCAAAGCCCCCAAAGAGAGACCACGGTCTACAGTCCATCAAAATCTAACTGCTCCCTCCAACATTTCCGACATCCCACAGGTTCTCTCTCTCACTAACAAGGGAGTGACAGATATCACTCCTTCCACAGCGACAGGGGAGACAACAGTCAGTCTGAAAAGTTGCTTTTTATTTCGAGTTCCCTGCTTTGAGAATCGGCAGCAAACTCTCCCTCAGCATCGAGAGGGAGATTGATCACCGAGCGCAGAGCCCTCCGACAGCCACTGTCACTGTCCTCGCTGTTCCGGCTCCTGCTACGCTTCACTTTGTGACACCGGCAAGAATTCACGTCCACAGGCCCCGACGGCGCCCAACTTCAAGCCTGACCTGGACGTACCAAAACGCAGCCGATCGGGGAGCTCCGGGAACAGGAACAGGCCGCCATGCAGAACCACAGTTTTGAGAGCCGCTGTAGATCCCGATAGAACCCCGGCCACCCTGAGAAGGAAAGTAGAGGCCTTATGAAGAGGAAGAATTTAACTGTTTCACTGATGAGCTGGGAGAAGTTGCTCTCTGGTGCTGTCTTTAGCTCGGCCCACTGGAGAGTCGTTGATAGGGAACGTGCAGGTTGTGTAATCAGTTTGTGAGTTGTGATGAGTGGCGATTCCACATCGGTTCAGGAGCCTGATGGTTGAGGGTTAATAGCCGTTCCTGAAGCTGTTGTGTGGGACCTCCTGCCCGATGGTAGAAGCAAGCAGAGCGCGTGCTCTGGACGGTGGGGGTCTTTATGCTGCTTTCCTGTGGCCACCTTCCCTAAATGTGAGAATAGAACTGCGAAGGAGATCCTTATTATCAGAGATGAGATTCTCCTGTGGTGTGATGTCATCATGATTGGGCAAAGAATATGCAGAACTCTAACAGGATACGGTGAACTAGCCAAGGAATTGGAATAGAAATTTTATATCCATGGAAGGAAAACAGATCAATGGTTGCTCGTAGAGCTTGGTGCCCACAGGGAGAAAGGACTCTGCTGCTCCGGATCCACGTTGTAGCAGAAGGGAGTCAAAGACCGATGTCAAAGCAAACATGGTTCAGTGGTTTGGTAACTGTTAGGGCAGTTACCTCACTGTTCCAGTGAGCCAGGGCCAATCTTGACCCACTTTCGTTCTCCGTATGACCACGTGGGCTTCCGATGCCGGAAGTTAGAGAATTCCGTCTGGCCGGAGGACGCACAGACGGAATATGTTCTCCGCTGCTGGTTCCGTCTGGCCGGAGGACGCACAGACGGAATATGTTCTCCGCTGCTGGTTCTGTCTGGCCGGAGGACGCAGAGACGGAATATGTTCCTCCAATCTGAGGCCTTGTTGCATCAGCGGAGAAGACCTTGGACTGACATGTTGGAATGGGAAGTAGAATTAAGATTTACAGATAATTAATTGGTTAATTATAACACACAGTGCTGGGCACATATATACGCTGTGCCTGAGACTTTTGCACTAATTGTGCTCTAACTGTCAAAGTGGAGCGGAAGGTGAGTTTCTAAATCTGGCAGAAGCAAAGGATGTTTGGAATAGTGTTGGTGAGGTGCCACAAGACAAGTGTGGGACAGGTAGCAGTGAAGGTAGGGAATGGTGTGAGTGCAGACACACCCAGCCCTGAGATACCAGGCAAGGTCATTCGATTCCAAACAATTGGTTTATTCATCATAACAGAATGTCTCTCTGGTGTCTCTCCCCTCTCCCTTCCCCTTTTCCCAACCATGATTCCCCTCTCCCTGCCCCCTTCCCACTCTCAGTCCACAACACAGACCCAGATCAGAATCGGGTTTATCATCACTCACATCTGTCATGAAATTTGTTTTATGCAGCAGTACAGTGCAATAGATAAAATTACTACAGGACTGTGCAAAAGTCTTAGGCACCCTGGCTATCTATATGTGCCTGAGGGTGTTGCACGGGACTGTATAACATAGGATATACAGCGTAGAATAGGCCCTTTGGCCCATGATGTTGTGCCAGTTTTACTCTAAGTTCACTCTAACCATCCCTCCCACATCCCTGTGCCTAAGAGTTTCTTAAAGGTCCCTAACGTACCTGCATCCACCACTACCACTGGCAGGGCATTCCACCCACCCAACGCTCCCCGTGTAAAGAAATTACCTTCGACAACGCCCACCTCCTATCCTTTGCACTAATCATCCTAAAGTTATGTGGCTATCTGAGTTGCTGTTTTCACCCACAGAACTGCCATGTTCTTCCTTTGTTTTTCACACCATTCTCTGTAAACCCTAGAGACCGTTGTGAGTGAAAATTCCAGGAAATGAGAAGCTTCTGAGATAGTCAAACCACCCTGGCACCCGCAGTCATACAGTCACTTAGATCACATTTCCTCCCCCATTCTGATGTTTGGCCTGAGCAACAACTGAACCTCGTGACCGTGTCTGCGTGCTTTCATGCATCGAGCTGCTGCCACCTGATTAGGTATTTGCATTAACGAGCAGGTGTGCAGGTGCATCTAATAAAGTGGCTGCTGTGTGTATAGACTTTGATGATAACTTTGCTTTGAATGTTGTCTTTGAAATAGAGAGAGGCGTGGGAGTTGTATTTCCAGCCGTCAGCGATACCCGAGTAACCTCCTTTGCTATTGTAAAAAGCTCACGTGAGTACTGCGTATGCCATTGGGAGCTGAAAATGCAGCCTCAGGGTAGAAATAGGCCCTCTAACTCCTCCCGGGTTTGCATCATACAAATACCATGATCAAAGTGTAGCTTCAAACCTCTCATTTAAACCTTGGAAACCTTGCGTGAAATGATATCAACCTCCAGCTCGGGCAGATTCAGCTGAGCCTGTTTCCTGGCGTGTACAGTGGTTGCATCTTAATTTTTTGGGGTTGTTAGGAAGGCTACACTAGTTGTGAGTCTCCCGTGTATCTGAACGTTAAGAGCAGGTTGAAGCCTGCAAATGAGCCATCAGAATACAATGACCATCTGGTCTCTGTAACTGGCAATTAGCAGGGTTGAAGTGACTGCCTCCAGGCTGGGTGAGGCTTTTAATCAAGATTTTAAACAAGTACTGTGAAAAAGAGATTTACAATTATAATTCCCCCTTTTACCTCTGGGTTAATGAGTGTGTGAGAACTGACTAATAATTGTTTCAGAATCTGCTTGTGTTGGGGATATTTGTGAACGACTAGCTGAAGTTTTGAAACCTAGACTGGGGTGTGGTGTCAAAAGTTACTGGAAGAAGTCGGGAGAAAGGGATCGAGAGGGAAAATGATGGGATGGTGAATCAAAGGTGGTGATGAATCAGCATACAGGAGGGAGACTGAAAATCTGGCTGAGCGGTGTCATAACGACAACCTCTCACTCAATGTCAGCAAGAACATGATTATTGACTTCAGGAGACGAAACAGACTCCGTGAGCCAGCCCTCATCAGTAGATCAGAAGTGGAGAGGGTCAGTGACTTTAAATTCCTGGCTGTTACTATTTCAGACACCTGTCCTGGACCCAGCACTTAAATGCAATTGCAAACAAAGCACGTTAGTGTCTCTACTTCCTTAGGAGTTTGCAGAGATTTGGCATGACATCTAAAACTTTGACAAACTTCTATGGATGTGTAGTGGTGAGTGTATTGATTGGCTGCATCGCAGCCTGGTACGGAAACACCATTGCCTTTGAATGGAAAATCCTACAAACGGCCCGGTCCATCATGGGCAAAACCCTGCCAACCATTAAGTGCATCTACATGAAACGCTGTCGTAGGAAAGCAGCGTCCATCAGAGATCCTCACCACCCATCATGCTCTCTTCCCACTGCTGCCATCAGGTAGAAGGTATAAGAAGCTTACGCATCACAACGCCAGCTTCAGGAACAGTTACCACCCCTCAACCATCAGGCTCTTGAACAAAGGGAATAACTACACTCACTTGCCCATCCATTGAGATGTTCTCACAATCAATGATCTCACTTTAAGGAATCTTTATCTCATGTTCTCGTTGTTTATTGCTATTTATTTATAGTTGCATTTGCACAGTTTGTTGTCTTCTGCACTCTGGTTGATCTTTCACTGATCCTGTTATAGTTACCATTCCATAGATTCGCAGATCTGAAAGAAAATGAAGCTCGGGGGTTGAATATGGTGAAGTAATAAAATTTATTTTGAACTTTGAAATTTGGACTAGGCTGATTGGCCCAATTCTGCTCCTATGTCTTATGGTGTGGGGAGAGGACTTCTTCCAGATAATTCTTAAAACCAGAATCTGAAATGGTAGGTGTTCCTAACACTGGGTCACAGAGGAACATTCACAAGTCGCAATGCAGGCCTGAAGGTGGCTTATGTCTGCTGTCATTCGTATTTGCTTCTATACCTTCATCTCATCTTGGCACCCCTCCAAAAGTTATTTTAAGCATGATTATGACATCCTGCCCAGGTCTGTCATGAAGCCTTAGACTTTTGCACAGTACTGTATTTGTCAACGTGGAACGGAGACCGAGTGTGTAACTGGTAGGATGGTGGAGTGCTGCGGGAGGGGTGTGGGACAGGTGGCAGGGAAGAGGTGCCAGGGGTGGGTGGTGCGAGTGCAGACTGCCAGATCTGAGACTCCAGGCAAGGTCAATTGATTCCAAACAATTGATCCATTGATCATTACAGAAAGTCTCTGGTGGGTCCCACTCCCTTCCCTCTCCCTTCCCATTTTTCCTAACTGTGATTCCCCTCTCTCTGCCCCCTTCCCACTCTCACTCCACAATAGAGACCCAGATCAGAATCAGGTTTATCATCACTCACACGTCATGAAATTTGTTTTTTTGCAGCAGCAGTACAATGTAATACATAAAACTACTACGGTACTGTGCAAAAGTCCTGGGCACTCTGGCTATGTACTTTTACACAGTACTGTATGTTTAAAACAATATCAGAATCAGGTTTAATTTCACTGACAGATGTTGTGAAATTTGTGGTTTTGAGCAGCAGTATCATGCAATGCATAAATAAATGCATAAAATTAGAATAAGAAACATAAAAAATTAATAAGTAATGCACAAAGAGAGCAAAACGGTGAGGTAGTGTTTATGGGTTCATGGTTCATTCAGAAATGTGCTGGTGGAGGGGAAGATGCTGTTCCTACAGCAGTGAGTGTGTGTCTTCAGACTCCTGTACCTCTCTCCTGAGGATAGAAAGGAGAAGAGGGCATGGCCCAGATGGTGAGGATTCCCAATGATGGTTAACTATTGAAGACATCCTGGTTGCAGAGGAGGGCTGTGCCCATGATGGAACTGACTGAGTTTGCAAACCTCTGGAAGTTTTTCAATCCTGTGCATTAAGATTTCAATTGACCCTTGATCAATCGTGTTTGCCTCAATAACAGTAACTGGCATTTATAGGATTCTGAGGTAGTTTGAGGCATTTTTATTTCAAAGGAAAAGTTTGAGAAGTTACCTGAGCTCAGAGAGGGAGGTTGTGAGCTCTTGTGAGAGTCTTGGAAGGAGAGGCTGAGAGTCTGTCGTTTGTACAGAGCCAACAGGTTGGAACAAGAAACCGGGAGAAGGCAAAGGCATCAACCCAGAAATGTGGAGTTCAGCCATTGCTTGCAGCAAAGTCCGCGGTGTCCAACGCCTGTCTCTGCTCCCCTCCTCCCAGTAACCAAGCAACAGCTTTTGGTAACAGAACCTCTTTGAAAATCGAGATACTGGAAATTTGAAATGTAAACAAGAGATGTTGTGAATACGCAGAAAGTCAGAATCAGGTTTAATATCACTGCCATTTGTCATGAAATTTGTTAACTTTACGGTAGCAGTACAATACATAATATTATAGAAAAAAGTATATATGTGTATATTAAATAGTTAAATAAGTAGGGCAAAAAAATGAAATAAAAAAGTAGTGAGGTAGTGTTCATGGGTTCAATGTCCATTCAGAAATCTGATGGCAGGGGGGAAGAAGCTGTTCCCGAATCGTTGAGTGTGTGTCTTCAGGCTCCTGTACCTCCTCCCTGATGGTTTCACTGAAGGTACGACATGTCCTGGGTGATGGGGTCCTTAATGATGGATGCCAACTTGTTGAGGCATCACTGTTTGAGGATGTCCTGGATGCTGGGGAGGCGAGTGCCATGATGGAGCTGACGGAGTTTACAACTCCCTGCAGCTTTTTCCAACCCTGCTTAGTGCTCACCCCCCCCCCCCCCCCACCATACCAGGCGTGATGCATCCAGTTAGAATGCTCTCCGCAGTACATCTGTAGACATTGTGACATCTCCTCAATCTCCGAATGAAGTATAGCCGCTGTCATGTCTTCTTTGTAGCTGCATCAATATGTTGGGCCCAGGATCGATCCTCAGAAATATTGACACCCAGGAACTTGAAATTGCTCACTCTCTCCACCTCAGCAGCAAATACTCAGCTGGTCAGACAGCATCTGTGAAGAGAGAAATGGGGGCTAATGTAGCAAGTCAAAAATGATCCGATTATTCCCAGCAACACACACGAAATGCCGGAGGAACTCAGCAGGCCAGGCAGCATCAGTGGAAAAGAGTAAACAGTCGATGTTTCGGGCCGAGACCCTTCATCAGGACTGGAGAAACGAAGATGAGGAATAAACTTAAAAGGTGGGGGGTGAGGAGCACCCACCTCTCTGATGGGTGCCGTGCCTGGCCTGCTGAGGTCCTCCAACATTTTGTTATTTGTTGCCTTGATTTCCAGCATCTGCAGATTTTTTCTTGTTTCTGATTATTCCCAGCGTGGTTTAAAAAAAATATTGAGGAAACACTTTCACTGATCTCCTCAACCAAAGTAAGTGGCTTTTTCCAGTGCTCAGATGTGTTTTACTGGAGTAAACATCTGGAGAACTACTTCCTGTGGTTGGATACATCATTATGGTAATACATTAGCTTACTACTGAGGAGCCAGAATAATCTAACATGATCTTAAATCAAAGTCAAAATGTATTTTATTATCAAAGTACATACAGTACACACTCAGCAGGCAGTTTACCTCCTATACCTCATAAAGTGGTCACTGAGTTCATGGTCTTCTGCTTCTGTAGCCCATTCACTTCAAGGTTTGGTGTGTTATGCGTTCAGAGATGCTCTTTCTGCACACCACTGTTGTAATGCGTGGTTCTTTGAGTAGCTGCCAGCTTCCTGTCAGCTTGAACCAATCTGGCCATTCGCCTCTGACCTCTCTCATTAACAAGGCATTTTCACTCAAAGAACTGCCACTCACCATTCCCTGTAAACTCCAGAGCAGGGGCTCCAAAGGTTTTTTTTAAATCCCCGGACCCAGGTTGGCTATCCCTGCTCTGGAGACTGTTGTGTGCGAAAATCCCAGGAGATCAGCAGATTCTGAGATACTCAAACCACCCCATCTGGCACCAACAATCATTCCAAGGTCAAAGTCACTTAGATCCCATTTCTTCCCCATTCTGATGTTCGGTCTGAACAACAACTGAACCTCTTGACCATGTCTGCGTGCTTTTATGCATTGAGGTGCTGCCACATAATTGGCTGATTAGATATTTGCATTAACTAACAGGCCCACCTCATAAAGTGACTACTGAGTGTAGAGTTAGACGCAAATCCACTTTAGACCTCTGATTGTTCAAAAAACTTGAAGCTCAGGAAGTTCAAAATTAAATTTATTTATGTCACCATATTCGTTTTCTTGCAGGCATTCCGAGTAGATACAGAGAAATACAATTGAATCAATGAAGAACTTCACAGAAAGACTGACAAATGGGCAAAAGAACAGAAACTGTTCTAAAAATATATAAATAATACTGAGATTGTCATATTGGGTGACAAATGGTCGAATTGGAAGATTAGAACCATATCAATAATTCAAAGAGAAATGGGGAATTAGTCTGCAGATTTAAGTTGTGATGCAGCCTTGTGGATAGTGTTGGGGAGTGCTGTTGTAGGGGGAGCAGGGGGCAAGAGTCCCATTTGGAAGGAAGGTGAAGTCCCTACAAAGGACCATGAGAACGTCTGAGAGGATAATTGGGGTCTTCCTACCATCTATCAGGACACTTATCAGGAGCGCTGCGTACGTAGGACCCTTAGTATTATCGAGGATCCCACCCATCCATCCAGCATCCTCTTTGACTTTCTACCATCAGGCAGGAGACTCCGATGCATAAAGACAAGAACGGTCAGGATGGGAAACAGTTTCTTCCCTCAGGCCATTAGGCTTCTGAACATCGCATTTCAAGTTGATCTGTTCTGTACCTTACAATATTTAATTTGTGCACTTTAGTTTGTTATTTATGTGTAAATGATCGTAGATTTCATCCTTACTTTCATGAGTTACTGTGTGTTATGTGTACTACTGTGCTTTACAACCCGCTTCGGAGAAACATTGTCTTGTTTGACAGTATACGTGTATATAGTTAAAGAACAAAAAACTTGACTTGACTTGACTAAGTTAAGTTTCACTTTTACAGTGCCTGGAGCGTGTTGTAAAGATTCCTATTGACAATTAAGTAGTTCACACTCATAATGAAGGTGATCAGACACCAGCCAATTTCTGCTTTGCAAGTTCCTATTAACCAAGGAACAAGAGCATTGACCGAAGCTGCAACTTACAGGGTTAATATCCCCCAGAGCCCTGGAAAGCAGTCCCCTGAGATAAATCAGAGCGGCTATGGTAAACATGAGAGATTCTGGAGATCTTGAATAGCACATAAAATGATGGAGGGACTCTGTAGTTCAGCAGCATCTCTGGAGGGGAATAAACCGTTCACATTTTGAGCTGAGACCCTTCATCAGGACTGAAAAGGAGTGTGGAAAAAGGTAGAATAAGGAGGTGAGGAGGTGAGGAGGTACAAGCTGGCAAGTGATAGGAGAAAACAGGAGTGGGGGGAGGTGAGGCATGAAGTGAGAAGCTGGGAGGTAATAGAAAGGTAAAAGGCTGGAGAAGAAGGAATCTGATAGGAGAGGGAGAAAGGGAAGGGAGAGGGGCACCAGAGGGAGGTGAGGAGAAGAGAGGAGCAAGGATGGGAGCTGGAATGTGGATTGGAAAAAGAGTTCGGGGGGGGGGGGGGTTGTAATCACTGAAAGTTAGAGAAATCGATGTTCATGCTGTCGGGGTGGAGACTACTCAGAATATGAGATGTTGTGCTACAGCAGGGATTCCCAAACTGTCAATAACTGAAGGGCCTGTGGACCTCAGGCTGGAAACTCCTGCTCTATGGTAGCTCTTGCATCTACCCAAGAGTGGAAATGTCTTTGGGATTAGTAGTGTCCATTATCTAAAGGTGCAGAATTTACGATCTGAGGGATCTATACACATGCAAAGTAACAAATACTGAAGACATCTCGGACTAAGCTGTGGTCAAAGCCATCCTTCAAATTCCTGCTGAAATAATTTTCTATCCAAAGGCCTTTAAGTTTCCCCATGTGCAATGTTGAAGTCAAAGTACATTTTTGTCTGGCCATCTCTTAATTTCTCCCTATTCTTTTTGCAGTAAACCGAAGGAGTCCGTCTTCAGTGCAGGTGAGTGAAACTTCAGGCCTTTACAAGAAAAACATTTGAAGTCTTCAACCATTTCCTGTCATACCTGGCTGACCGGAGTCAAGACCTTCTTGCTCACTCCTCGTCATCCTTTGTTCCCCACCAATCCAAAAATCTATGTGAAGTGATTTGGTTGCACAGCTGTTTGGGGTAGAGGGATTCGTAGCTCTCTGAGATCAATTCTTTGTCACTCTTTCTGAAACAATTGTGAATGTGTGTAGTCGTTACTGGAAGAAGTCACTCGGTATATTACAATCAGAATCAGGTTTATTATCACCAGCATGTGTCGTGAAATCTGTAAACTGAATAAACGTTGAAATTTGATGCTGAGTAACACCCACAAGACGCTGGAGGAACTCAGAAGGTCAGACGGCATCTATGGAAATGAATAAACAGTTGGTGTTTCAGGCCGAGACCCTTCAGCGGGACTGGAGAGGAAGGGGGAGGATGCCAGAATAAAAAGCTGGGGAGAGAGGGAGAAGGATAGTTGGAAGGTGATAGGTGAAGTCAGGTGGGTGGGGAAGTTAAATAGTTGGAGAAGAAGGAATCTGACAAGAGAGGAGAGTGGACCACAGGAGAAAGGGAAAGAGGAGAGCACCCAAAGGATGGGGGAGGTAACAAGTGAGAAGGGGTAAGAAGACAGACTGGGAATAGAGGCAGAGGGGAGGGGGAGGGATTTTTTTTATTGGAAGGAGAAATCACACCATCATATTGGAGGCCTCCCCAGACGGTATTATGACGCTACCCTCTGGGAAAGTCTGAAACACCCAAGACTTTATACGTGAAGTGTTGCCATTTCCAAAGCACTTCACAAAAACACCACTAGACATGGCTCGTGCTGTTTGAAAGAGCAGTGGAAGCAGATCTAAACAAAAGTACTGGGTGGTACAATGATGCATCTAGTCAAACTGATGCCTGACCAGTCCAGCGACCCGCATTCAATTCTGATCTCCAGTGCCATCTGAGTAGAAGGTATTTTGGCTGCCTTCAAGCTCGTACCATTATTATACCATTTGCCGATTACGTAGTTTTGAAGAGCTTATTGGAACTTGTCAGAATAAAGACAGATGGAAGACCATGATTGCCCATCTCATGTGACATGGCACATAATGATGATGTCATACAACAGGGCACTTCATGATGATGAATGGGTATTATGGTGGCCCTTCTAGTCAAACTGATGCTTGACAGCTCCGGTGACCTGGGTTAAATCCGGATCTCCTGTCTGTGTGGAGTTTTCTATTTCTTCTTAACACCACTTGGGTTTTCACCAGGTACTCCAATTTCCTCCCACATCCCAAAAACATGCAGGGAGCTAGGTTAATTGGCCACTATAAATTGCGCCTAGAACCTCAGAGCGAGGTAGAATCTGGGGGGAGTTGATGGGGATGTGGGGAGAATCACCATCATTATCATCATCACTGTGTGCCATGTTGTATGACGAAGGCGATCATGGTCTTTGACCATGATTGCTCTTGGCAAATTTTCTTCAGAAGTAGTGTCCCATTGCCTTCTTCTGGTCAAGTGTCTTTACAAGATGGGTGACTCCCAGCCATTAACAATACTCTCCAGAGAATACAGTTTGGCACCAGCAGCGTTGAACTTGATGTAGACTGCCTTAGGGACTCTAGCTCTGGAATTTTCCCTCGGGGTTTACTCCCAAAGTCTTCCCCCTGAGTGGGTAGAGCCCCAAGGCAGTGGAGGTTTGAGATCTGAGTTTTCCTTCTCCAAGACGAGCTGGCTGATGAGCCCTATCTGCCCAAAGTGACTGGTTTTAAGGTGCCAGTAACCTGCTTTTGCCTCTTCTCCTGTCAGTAGAAATAGTTCCGCAGGGCTTAGTAGTGAAGCCACACATGAAGGCCAGGAGCTGGATTTGGTTGTCAAAGGCTATTTGAGACACACGCCATTGGGAGCATTTAATATGTGGTGGGAGCTTGTCCCCATTACCACCCCTGGCTATGACAACCTTCAGGAAGCAAGTGTACTGAATAGCCAGTGTAGGATCAATGAACCAAAGGAGTGGTTTTGCATGTTATATGCCTCTTATTGTAGGTGAGTGTCTGGGATTGGGACAGTATGGTTCATTTGAAAAGCAATTGAAGGGTCAGTGAGCAGTGAGCTTCCCTCTATGCTGAATGAATTGTTCATTAATATTACAGTGGATAAACAGACAGATCAATGGGAAGTCCATTACTCAGTGAAATGGATGAGTGTTGAGGCAGGAACCTCTATTCCTTGTAGCTGGTCCAGCAGCCAGATACATCAGCCATTTTCATCTGGCCTCTGCTTGCTCCCACTTTAGATCAGTGCCTCATCATTAATTCCCCAACCACAGGACGTTCCTTTTCACTGCCGAAGCTATTCAGAAATTGAGAAACCTCTTAGTCAATTCCCTCATGTCCTTTCTGGAAAGATTGATGCCTGCCAGTCATGAGCGACTTTACGGAAGACACAGGACTGAACTGCGGGTGCAATCAATTGATAGATCCAAATTGGCCAGACTAAATTTTTCAATTTCACTTTTGGAATTTCCCTTTGGGAAATTGACTTGCTGCATGATCAACTGTAGTGGAGTTATGAGCCTGTCTGAGCACTGACTTTGGAGACAGAGATACAGCAGGCAACCAGGCCCTTCAGCCCATCGAGTCTGTACTGGGTATGCATCACACTTCTACCCTCCTATGTTAATTCTTTTTAAAAATTCTTCCCTTGTGTTCAAAGTAAATTTTATTATCAAAGTACATACATGTCACCACATACAACCCTGAGATTCATTTTCCTGTGGGAAAACTCAGCAAATCTATAGAACAGTAACTGTAACAGGACCAATGAAAGATCAACCAGAGTGCAGAAGACAACAAACTGTGCAAATGCAAATATAAATAAATAACAATAAATAACGAAAACATAAGATAATGAGATAAAGAGCCCTTAAAGTAAGATCATTGGTTGTGGGAACATCTCAATGGGTAGGCAAGTGAGTGTAGTTATTCCCTTTTGTTTAAGAGTCTGATGGTTGAGGGTTAGTAACTGGTCTTAAACCTGGTGGTGCGAGTCCTGAGGCTCCTGTACCTTCTACCTGATGGCAGCAGCGAGAAGAGAGCATGGCCTGGGTGGTGAAGATCTCTGATGACAGACGCTGCTTTCCTACAATAGTGCTTCATGTAGCTGTAGTTTCCTCAACTGCCCCAGATTCTACCGCTTACTTACACGCTAGAATTGATTTACTATGGCATACTGTCCTACAACACACATGTGTTTGGCTTGTGGGTGGGAAAAGAATCACCCAGAGGATGACACCATAGTCAGTGACTCTTTCAGATCTACTTGAATTATAATTTCAAGAATAATTTCTTCAATTATAATTTTACCTCAGTCAGGTGATGTGATGAAGTGTTCTGTGTGGATGGCATTCAAAACAAAGATTTTCACTAGACACATAACAATAATGAACCAATTTACCAACCTTAAACCCAAGTTCAAAGTAAATTCTGTTATCAAAGTGCGAATGTCACCATATACCACTCTGAGATTCATTTTCGTGTGCATATACTCAATAAATGATTAGTGCAATGCTGTTAGTACAGGTGACCCGGGTTCAATTCCCGCTGCTGCCTGAAAGGAGTTTGCATGCTCTCCCCGTGACTGCGTGGGTTTCCTCTGGGTGCTCTGGTGTCCTCCCACAGTCCAAAGACATACCGGTTAGTAGGTTAATTGGTCATTGTAAATTGTCCCGTGATTAGGCTGGGTTTAAATTGTCGGATTGCTGGGAATACAGCTCGAAGAGCCGAAAGGGCTTGTTCTACGCCGTGCCTCAATAAATAACTAATGCCATTACAGAACAGGCAACCCAGGTTCAATTCCCGACGGTACCTGTAAGGAGTTTGTACGTTCTCCCTGGGACCGCGTCAGTTTCCTCTGGGTGCACCAGTTTCTTCCCACGTTCGAGAGATAGATGGGTTAGTAAGTGAATTGGTCACGTGGGTGTAATTGGGTGGCAAGCGTCATTGGGCCAGCAACGGGAATCGAACCCGAGTCGCCTGTACCGTAATGGTGTTATCTGTTTATTTGTTTTTTGAGACACAGCATAGAAGGGCCTGTCACCATGCTGTATGTCTGAATAAAACCAAATGAAAGCCCAACCTCAATTTCACTTGGGCTACGAATTACTGTTGGTTCTTATTAACAGGAAATGGTTAGTTAAGCTCTGTTGGAACCAGGCAACAATTATAGTTATATATGTGATTACATAAAAATACAAACAAGCGTCAGAAGGTGAAACATCCCAATCCAACAGTGAGCATCAAATATTTTTTAAAAATGAAGACTCCTCATCAATATGAATGTACATTTTAAGAAGATCATGACTGATCTTATTGTAACATCAGCCTCAGAATTCCTTCTACCTATGAGAAACCTTCATCCCTTGGTGTACCGAGAATCTTTGTTAATTCGTGCGTTATGTGCCATGTCTTTGGCATAGATAATCACAGTCTTTCCATGACCATGATTGTTCTTGGCAAAATTTTCAACAGAAGTGCTTTGCCATTGCCTTCTTCTGGGCAGTGTCTTTACAAGACGGGTGACCCCAGCCATTATCAATACCCTTCAGAGATTTTCTGCCTGGTGTCAGTGATCGCATAACCAGGACTTGTGATCTGCACCGGCTGCTCATACGACCATCCACCACCTAGTCCCATGGCCTCACATGACCCTGATCGGGGGCTAAGCAGGTGATACACCTTGTCCAAGGGTGACCTGCAGGCTAGCGGAGGGAAGGAGCACCTTACACCTCCTTTGGTAGAGACGTATCTCCACCCTGCCACCTGATGGTCTTCACTAAACTTAGAAAAAAGTTACTGATTGTTTTCATTGCTCTTTAAGGATGAGTTTGAAAGATTCAGGGCTTTGAAGAAAAGGTTTTCACCTCATCTTAGTTTTAGATTTGTGACACCTTATTTTTAAAGAGTGGGTCCTATCTTTAGATCTTCCCCACAGAGGAAATGTCACCCTGTTTGGACACTCCAAGAATTTGTACATTTCAGCGTAACATCAGATTCTACTGCAATGCATGCAAAATGCTGGAGTAACTCAGCAGGTCAGGCAGCATCTATGAAGAGGAATTAAAATGTCGACGTTTTGGGCCGAGACCCTTTGTTGGGCTCTATTGAGATGTTCCCGCAACCAATGATCTCACTTTAAGGACTCTTCATCTTGTTATTTCAAGCTCTCATTATTTATTACTATTTATTTATTGTCGAATTTGTCTTCTATGCTTTTGCTCTTTCATTGACCCGGTTTACAGTTACCGTTCTATAGGTTTGCTGAGTATGCCCACAAGAATCTCAGGGTTGTATATGGTGACGTATATGTCCTCTGATAATAAATTTTACTTTGAACTTTATTCCTCTCTGTAGATTTTGCCTGACCTGCTGAGTTCCTCCAGCCTTTTGTATGTGTTCAGTTGTAAATTGGAATGGCCAGGGAAATTGACTTGGCTGAATCTCGCTTGGAGATGGGCAAAGAATCCAAGGCCTTGCCTTTGACTTACTGAATAAATAAACTGGGTTTGTTTGGCTGAGATACGGTCTGGTTTGTAATACAATAAGACCATTGATACCACACTGAACAAAGTGTGTGTGTGTGTTTCTTCAGGTACAATAAAATATGGAAAATCTCTCCAGGTAGTATTCAGGCAGGTTTGAAATCATTTTTGATAATCTTTTATTGATTTGACCCAAAGTCCCGTGACCTGTATGTGCCGGTAAATGATCCAACAATCAGCTCCATTATATTTGGTGATAATGATTATGAGTGTCCTTGAGCCTGCCACTAACTATCCTTTGAGTGAGCTGGAGGAAATAGGGCGCCTGGAATTTCTGCTTTGAGCTTCAGATGAACCCTGTGATGTTTCAGTACTCTCCGGGTGGTTGGGCAGCCACTCATTCAGACAGCTTTTCGATCAGTGTCTTTATACCAGTGCCAGACAAGAACTGCTGCAGCCACTGTACGTGTGAAATCACCACCGATCCTCCCAAGCTGCTGAGTGCCCCATTCTGTACTGTTCTGCACAACACTGTGCACGTTGCTTCCCTCCTTACACTGTCAACTTGAGGCACAGTTGACTCAAGTGTTTAAAAGCAGAAATGGACAGCACCTGTCAGGAAGTTTATCTCTGTGGCTCTGACTTAGCGTCCTCATGTGGGAGAACCATATATGCCATCATTAACAAAGCGGCTCTGCAGGAGATGGACTTCTTGCAGAAGTTGGTACAATTCCACCTTCCCCAGGACACACTCTGCACCTTCACGTCAGCCTTTACCGTCTGGTTTGATGCAGCATCCTCTTATAATATACTAAAAAAACTTCAGCGAACTGCCAAGTCAGCTGACGATGTCATTGGCCGCAGTCTCTCTTCGCTGCAGGGCTTCTTGTATGGGAGTCGGCAGGAAAAATCATTGTGGACACCACCCAACCAGCAAACTGCCTTGTCCAAAATCCCCCTTTTGGAAAGCACTAGAGGGCTGTTAAAACAAAAACTTCACACCATCTGAAAAGTTTCTTCCCCTGGGCCGTTAATCTGATCAACCATTTTAGGCAGCCACCCTTACCCCCTCTATTACCCCAGTTACTGCACTGTAAAAATACTTCAAACCACTTTTCAAACACAAGAGGTTCTACAGATGCTGGAAATACAGAGCAACACACACAAAGTGCTGCAGGAACTCAGGGGGTCAGGCAGCATCTATGGAAATGAATAAACAGTTGACGATTCAGGCTGAGACCCTTTTTCAGGACGGGACACGAAAGGGGGGAGGAGATAGAATAAGGTGGAAGGAAGGGAAGGAGGCTAGCTAGAAGGTGATGGGTGAAGCCAGGTGGGTGGGAAAGATAAAGGGCTGGAGAGGAAAGAATCTGATAGGAGAGGAGAGTGAACCAGAGGAGAAAGGGAACGAGGGGAAGACCCGGGGGAGGTGATAGGCAGGTGAGAAGAGGTCAAAGGCCAGAGAGGCCTAGTACCGCTTTTATAATGCTGCTTACAACCTGTTATTTATGTATTTATGCACATTTATTCCATATCTGTACTTCAACCTCTTGCTTTACTCATTATCTAATTGTTGAATGTTGGTTGTTGTTGTGTGTCACACCAACACACCACAGCAAATCCCTAACACATGTGAGTGTTTCTGGTGAATAAAGTTGATTCTCGTCTGAGGCTGCGTTCAAATTAGCTGTGATCTCTGTGTCACTGTGAACGGTTTCTACATCACTGATGCTTATACCTGCTTCAGTGGGTCCTTAGCTCCAAAGCGGAGCAGACGCCATCGGTGACCTGAAGTTGATGGACGATGGAATTTCTTCAACGCTTCTGCAGTCTATGGCATCCAGAATGGAGGAGATTGAGCTCTACAGCTTCACCACAGCCTTGTGACCCGTTCCCACCTCACGACGAGGATGTAGCGTTGGACTTTCAGAGGCACACATGCTTATAATTCGTTTGTTCTTGCTTTAAAATAGTTCCATCAGTGAGTTCATTAAAAGGTTCACAACAGTGAATGTTTTCTGAATTATAAGGTGATTTTCACAGCATTAAAAGTTTCACAATTGTGACCAAAATGACAAGTGAATAATAGGCCAGAGTAGGCCCTTATAAAACACTGGTTAGGCCACACATAGAGTATTGCATAAGGTTCTGGTTGTCCCTCTATAAGTAGGATGTTGAGGCTTTGGAGAGGGAGCAGAAGAGGTTTACCAGGATATCGCCTGGTTTAGAGGGCATGTGCTATCACGAGAAGCTGGACAAACTTGGGTTATTTTCTCTGGAGAGGCAGAGGCTGAGGGGAGATCGGATAGAGGTTTACAAGACTATAAGAGGCATAGACAGAGTGGACAGGGAGAATCTGTTTCCCTGGGTTGAAATACCAGAGGGCATGCATTGAAGGTGAGAGGGGGTAGATTCAAAGGGGGAGTGAGGGGTAAGTTTTTTTTACCCAGAGAGTGGTGGATGCCTGGTGTGGTGGTAGAGGCAAATATATTCGAGGTTTTTAAGAGATGTTTGGAGAGGCATGTGGATGTGAGGAAGATGGAGGGATATGGACATGGAGTAGGTAGGAAATTTAGTTTTTTACTTTTTAGCTGGCTTGGTACAACACTGTGGGCTGAAGGGCCTGTTCTTGCGCTGTAGTATCGGGGTGTTTACTTTCCGGACTGAATTCTGTGTGTGCGTCTCTCTCACTTCTGTTTATTTCTTTGTGCCTTTCAGAAGAGGGCTACGTGAAGATGTTCCTGCGTGGACGCCCTGTCACGCTGCACATGCCCCAGGCTTTGACGGGATCTTACAGGCTCCAGGCCACAACTGAATTACCAGCCCACAAGCTGAAGATGGAGTGGGTGTATCCTCCACTGTGAATCAGAGTCAGGTTTAGAATCACTGACGAATAGTGTGAAATTTATTAGAACATAGAACGTAGAAAACCTACAGCACAATACAGGCCCTTCGGTCCACAATGCTGTGCTGAACATGTCCTTATCTTAGAAATTACACAGTGTTACCCATAGCCCTCTATTTTTCTAAGCACCATGTACTTATCCAGGTGTCTCTTAAAAGACTCTATCGTATCCGCCTGCACCACCATCACCGGCAGCCCATTCCACGCACTCACCACTCTCTGCATAAAAAAACTTACCCCCGACATCTCCTCTGTACCTACTTCCAAGCACCTTAAACCTGTGCCCTCTCATGTTAGCCATTTCAACCCTGGGAAAAAGCCTCTGACTATCCACACAATCAATGCCTCTCATCATCTTATACTCCTCTAACAGGTCACCCCTCATTCTCTGTCGCTCCAAGGAGAAAAGGCTGAGTTCACTCAACCTATTCTCATAAGGCATGCTCCCCAATCCAGGCAACACCCTTGTAAATCTCCTCTACACCCTTTCTATGGTTTCCATGTCCTTCCTGTAGTGAGGTGACCAGAACTGAGCACAGTACTCCAAGTGGGGTCTGACCAGGGTCCTATAGAGCTGTAACATTACCTCTTGGCTCTGAAACTCAATCCCACGGTTGATGAAAGCCAATGTACCATATGCCTTCTTAATGACAGAGTCAACCGGTGCAGCAGCTTTGAGCGTCCTGTGGACTCGGACCCCAAGATCCCTCTGATCCTCCACAGTGCCAAGAGTCTTACCATTAATGCTATATTCTGCCATCATATTTGACCTACCAAAATGAACCACCTCACACTTACCTGGGTTAAAGTCCATCTGCTTTGAGGCTTTAAGTCTGCAGAGCAGTGTAATAGTTCATGCACCATTCAGAAATCTGAAATCTGGTGGAGGAGAGGAATTAGCAGTTCCTAAAACACTGAGTGTGTGCCTTTAGGCTTCTGTACCTCCTCCCTGATGGTAGTAATAAGAAGAGGCCATGTTCTGGGCGATGGAGTTCCTTAATGATGGATTCTGCCTTCCTGGGGCATCGTCTTTTGAAGGTGCCCTCGATGCTGGGGAGGCTTGTGCCCATGATGGAGCTGGCTGAGTTTACAACTCTCTGCATCGTTGACCCAGCATCAGGTGGTGATGCAGCTAGTCTGGATGTTCTCCACAGTGCATCTGTAAAAATTTGCTGGAGTCTTTGGTAACATACCAAACATCCTGAAACTCGTACTGAAATAGGCCTTTTCCGTAATTGCATCAATATGTTGGGCCCAGGGTAGATCTTCAGGGACGACGACACCCAAGAATCTGAAGCTGCTCACCCTTTCCTCTGATCCCTCTTCTACCATATTCCCCCTCCTCCAGCCCTTTATCTCTTTCACCCCTCCCACTCTCTCGGTTTCACCTGTAGCTTACCACTTTGTACTCCTCCCTCCCCTCCCCCCCCCCCCCCCCCCCACCTTCTTGCTCCAACTTGTCATCTTCTTTTCCAGTCCTGATGACGGGTCTCGGCCCAAAACATTGACTGTCTATTCCCCTCCACAGATGCTGCCTGGCTTGCTGAGTTCCTCCAGCACTTTGTGTGTGTGTGTGGCTCGGATTTCCAGCATCAGCAGATTTTCTCGTGTTAATGATAACTTCACTCGCCCCATCATTGAAACGTTCCTACTACCTATGGACTCACTTTCAAGAACTCTTCATCTCACGCTCTTGATATTTCTTGCTTATTTTATTATTATTATTATTTCTTCCATTTTGTGTTTGCACAGTTTGTTGTCTTTTACACGCTGGTTTAACTCCAAAGTTGGTGGGTTCTTTCATTGATTCTAGTATGGTTATTATTCTTACGGATTTGAGTATGCCTGGGTTGTATATGGTGACCTATATATATATATATATATATATAGTTACTTATTACCTGCTGGCGGTTAGGGCAGCAGTAAAGGGCACCCATCTCCGTACTGCCACACACAAATATAGAAGGATTCTTCATTGCTGTTTTCGTAACAATTTTTTGACAGTTTAGGGTTGCTAACCCTGAGCTGAGACACTGGGGGATCTGTGGACCACTCTCAGTTTGGCCTCTTGCCCTTTGGCCAAAGCCTCGACTGCAGCCAGTGTAGCTCTCCGGGTCACAGGCACGCAAGCCTCCAAACCTCAACAAGGTTGTAGTCCTCTTAGAGAGACATAAATGTACTTTGATAATAAATTTACTTTGAACTTTGAAACCAGAGCACGCAGAGGAAACCCAATCTGGTCACGAGGAGAGCGTACAGACAGTGGCGGGAATTGAACTCGGGTCACTGGCACTGAAACGGCGTTACACTAATCGCTATGTTATGAGGCAGTAAGTTTGCTCGGACATCCTGAGTACCAGGCCCCAATTGGATGTCTTTGGTTTTGCCATCATTTGCTCTCTGTGGCCTCAAGTGCAGGTTTGATCGTTCGAGTCAACAAATATCAGGGAAACAATAAACAATTCTTCATTAGTAGTTCATTTTTCTTTTAATGGACTGAAACTATTTTGTGTTTTAAACATGAGGTTCTGGAGATTCTGAAAATCCTGAGCGATATGAAGTGCTGGAGTAACTCAGCAGGCCAGGCAGCATCTGTGGACGGGCCTAAACATGGACGTTTCAGGCTGAGAACATTTGGAAGATGTCAGGATTTTGTGAGGCTGACCACCCACGGACTGCTCCTCACTCACACAGAAACTGAGGTGGATTAGTAGTGTAGCAGTTAGCTTAACGCTGTTACAGTGCCAGCGGTCCGGGTTCAATTCCACCGCTGTCTGTAATTCTCCCCGTGACCGTGTGGGTTTCCTCCCGGGGCTCTGGTTTTCTCCCACGTTACACAGATGTACGGGCTAGGCGGTCAATTGGTCACATGGGTGTAACTGGGCGGCACCGGCCCATTGGACCATGCTGAGTCTCTAATCAGGCGTTGTTCTGCAATGACTTCCAGTCTTTGGTTGACCTTAACGACTCTTCCCCAGCTACGGTTATCGCGGGCGTGACTGTCGCTCCAACCTCTATCTCCTGCCGACAGGCGAGATTGTGTATTTCATCGCATCGGTCGTGGTGTTGTACAACGTGGAGGAACAGCTACAGCGCCACTACCTCGGACACAATGATGACGTGAAATGGTGAGTGGCCTCTCGTTCTCTGGAACTGGGGTCTCGTATCGTACCGATCAGCTGTACAGGTGAAGTCCTCTCGATTTGAGGGCTTTGTATAGGAGCACCCCCTCCTCATTTGCGACAAGGTATCAAGCAATGTTTCCAATTATATGGCGTACACCCTGAAACTCTTACTCTCCACCGACGTCCTTGAAACAGGAAAAAAAATCTCCAAGGAATGAACGACAGGAAAAAGTTAGAAGCCCAAAGCCATCTCGTCACCCCTCCCACACACAAGCACAGCAAAGCATCAGTCCTACCCTCTTCCCCTCTCCCCCCCCACATCAGCAAAAGTATCACCCCCCCCTTACCACTCGCTGTGTAAATCATAGCAAAGGCCCCAAAGAGGCCGTGATCTAGTCCATCACAAACCACTGTTTACCCAGCAGTTTAACATCCCCCAGGCTCTCTCTCTCTCAATAACGAGGGAGAGGGAGATATATGGGCCAGGCACAGCCAAGAAGGGCCAAAAGACTTGTTTCTGTGCTGTAATGTTCTATGGTTCTATGGTCCTATCACTCCTGCCACCGTGAGAGAGACCAACAGCTCGTTGTTTCGGTGTTATATTCTGCAGTGTTGCTCTTATTTTGAGTTGCCCGACTCGAGAATCAGCAGCAAGTTCTCTCTCACCATCGAGAGAGAGAGAGATTGCTCGAGTGCAGAGCCATCAGCTCGCGATACTTCAGTCGGCGACAGCGGTGAGGAATCGGTCGTGCACAAGGCCGCACCCTGAAGGCACACGTCTTCCAGGCCGCTCCTGGAGATATTGAAAATGCTAGGCCGCTCGGCAAGCTTTGAGAGCGGGAACCCACCGGCGATAGTGTCAGGACTGTATTCCCAATCTAATACCCTCCACTACCTCCTGATTCCTGTTAGAGTCGTAGAGCACTACAGAAGCAAGCAAGCCCTTCAGCCCATCTAGTCTATGACAAACTATTACCCATCAGCCCTAACCTGCACCATAGCCCTCAATACCCCTCCCATCCATGTACTGATCCAAACTTCTCTTGAAAGTTGTAATCGAACCCATATCCACCACCTCCACTGGCAGCTGTTCCACACTCTCAGCACCCTCTGAGTGAAGAAGTTCCCCCTCAGGCTCCCCTTTAACCCTCTAGTTCTCATTTCACCCGACACTAGTGGAAAAAGCTTGCTTGTATTTACCCTATGTGTACCCCTCATTGTGCATACCTCATTCTCCTATGCTCCAGGGAATAAAGTCCAAGCCTATCCAACCTTTCCCCATAACTCAGACCATCAGGTCCCGGCAACGTCCTTGTAAACAAAAACTGTAGACATTTAGCTGTAATCTTTCACCCAAGTCTCATGCACTGGAAACTTTTTTTTTGTCTTGGGCACTCAGCTCCCAGTGGAGAATAAGCCACCTCATCTCCATTGTCCAAAATCGATGGTAAAGTTGGAGTTCATCAAAGTTTCTGTAATCCATTGGCATATACAGCTTCACCAGAGCCCTCTTGGCTGTCCTTGGCCATTTCCACCCCTCACCATGGGGACGTAGGATTGTACTTTGAGAGGCTTCCATTGGAAACGGCTCCAACAAATAATTCATAGTGGCAGTTGGGCAGGACATTCTGACTATCAACAAGATGATTCACACTAAGAATGGGAGATCGATCAGTGAGTGACAGGCATTTTTCTGGAAAAAAAATGGAAAGAAAAAATCAGTCCTGTAAAATAAAAATTAGCTACCTGCATTCTTTGTCTTAATACTATTCCACAGGCCCCAGAATTTAAACTGCTGGACATTACTATTTCGGAGGGAAGCAGCATCCATCATCAGAGATCCCCACCACCCAGGCCATGATTTCCCCTCGCTGCTGCCACCAGGAGCCTCAGGAGTCACACCACCAGGTTCAGGAACAGTTTCTACCCCTCAACCATTGGGCTCTTGAACAAAAGCAGATAACTTCACTCGCCCCATCAGTGAATATGTTTCCCACATCCAATGATCTCACTTTGAGGACTCTTTATCGCATGTTCTCGTTATTTATTGCTATTTATTTATATTTGCATTTGCACAGTTTGTCTTCTGCACTCTGGTTGATCTTTCATTGATCCTGTTATAGATACTATTCTGTAAATTTGCAGAGTACGTCTACAGGAAGATGTATCTCAGGATGGTATATGATGACATATACGTGCCTTGATAATAAATTTTACTTTGAACTCCAGAGTTATAAGAAGCTGCAAATGGTTCACAGACCAGGTCCCTGTACAGTGGGTCTTGCTCCTTCCTCACGCCTTCCAGGTCTCTGCTATTCCCACACTCCCCACCACTTCAACCTCTAAACACAACGACACAGTATTCTGATCCTATTCCCACTTCACCTGCCTGTTGCCTGGACCAAAGTCTTGAGGCATGGGGGCCTCTGCAAGGTGAGGAACTTCAGAAGATTTTGGGACCCTTGTAAAGATGGACCGAGGAATTACGTTTGCCTCTGTGCATGCAGAAGGTGTTCCTCGATCCGGCTTTATAAAGCCAGCCCTCTTGGCTTTTAACAGCACCGGCTGAGAGGGAGATAACGTGTCAAATAAAAACTGTGAGGGCCCACCACCAAGATAATTTGAGCCCCTCTTAGCTGGTTCCAATGTCCTCCTCCCATTCACTGTAGACATCTCACACTGAAGGACCAGCAAATCTCAGGCAGGCCAAAGTGTGTCTTTAACTGCATTGGCTTTCGAGCAGATACTAGGATCTTGGTGTTATTTTTGAAGTGGGGCACAAAGCCAGCGTGATGACTCATCTACCTCTACCTGATCTGTTTCTCAGCCTTGCCGTTCACCCGGACAGAGTCACCATGGCAACAGGGCAGGTGACAGGAACCTCTAAAGATGGAAAGGTACGATGTGCATTCAAATTCTGCCTTAATTAGTCAAATGCAGGAGGTGAGTTTGCATTCTAATCTTCATCCACTCAGCGCCTGAAGGTAAAGATGTGTTGTCCGTTCGATTGTAGGGTTCTTGTAGAAAGAGCAAACACTGAGACTTTGTGTGGCAGGGTTGGTGGGTTCAAAGTCATCCACTGTAGGTGGGCCAAATTGCTCCTTCTCAGTGATTCTCAAAACAAGAATAACTGATTCCCACTCCTGTATATTCTCTTGATACAAGCTCCAGCTTCTAATTTAGTGTGTGTAAGACTAGAGGCAGCACTGTAGTATTGCAGGTGAAGCTCCTGACTCACACTTCCCGCATCTAGTCCACGCTGAACCATTTAAACTGCCTACTCCCATCGATCTGTTCCCAGACCATAGCCCTCCATACCCCTCCCATCCATGTACTAATCCAAACGTTGAAATCGAGCTTGCATGCACCATTTGTGCTGGCAGCTCATTCCACATTCTCACCAATCTCTGAGTGAAGAAGTTTCCCCTCATGTTTCCATTGAACTTTTCACCTTTCACCCTTAACCCATGACCTCCAGTTGTAGTCCCACCCAACCTCAGTGGAAAAAGCCTGCTTGTATTTCCCCTATCTACGCCGCTCATAATTTTGTGTGCCTCAGTTAAATCTCTCCTTAATCTTCTACATTCCACGGAATAAAGTCCTAACCTATTCGACCTTTCCTTGTAACTCAGGTGTTCCACACCCGGCAACATCCTTGTAAATTTCCTCTGCACTCTTTCAACCTTATTTACATCTTTCCTGTAGGTAGGTGACCAAAACTGCACACAGTACTCCAAATTAGGCCTCACCAATGTCTCATACAACAACATAACATCCCATCTCCTGTACTCAGTACTTTGATTTATGAAGACCAATGTGCCAAAAGCTCTCATTTCAACCCTATCTACCTGTGACGCCACCTTCAATGGATTATGTACCTGTATTCCCAGATCCCTTTGTTCTGCCACACTCCTCAGTGCCCTACTGTTCACTTTGTAAGACCTACCCTGGTTGGTCCCTCTGAAGTGCAGCACCTCACACTTGTCTGCATCAAATTCCATCTGCCATTTTTCAACCCATCTTCCCAGCTGGTCCTGATCCTGCTGCAAGCTCTCATAGTCTTCCTCATTGTCCACTGCACCCCCATCTGCAAATTTGCCAATCCCGTAAACCAAATTATCATCCAGATCATTGTACAGCTTACAAACTACAATGGACCCAGCACTGATCCCTGTGGCACACCACCAGTCACAGGCCTCCAGTCAGAGAGGCAACCCTCTACTACCACTCTCTGGCTTCTCCCGCAAAGCCAATGTCCAATCCAATTTACTACCTCATTTTGAACGCCAAGCAACTGAACTTTCTTGACCAACCTCCCATGTGGGACCTTGTCAAATGCCTTACTGAAGTCCATGTAGACGACATCCACTGCCTTGCCTTCATCCACTTCCCTTGTAACTTCCTCAAAAAACTCTGCGAGCAGTTTGAGTTCAATCCTGCCCTCCAACCTGGAGGAGAAATATCAATAAGATTGAAAGTGTACAGAGAATCTTCCCAAGGATGTTGCTGGGACCTGAGGGCCAGTGTTAAAGGGAAAGGTTGAATAGGTTAGGACTTTAGAGCTTGGGTGAGATGAGAACTAGAGTGAAGGGTGAAATATTTAAGGGGAACTCCTTCACTCAGAGGTTGGTTCGAGTGTGGAACGAGCTGCCAGCTCAAGTGGGAGATGCAGGTTTGATTGCAACATTTAAGAGAAGTTTAGATAGGTTCATGGATGGGCCATGGTCCAGGGTTGATGGGAGTCGGCAGAATAACAGTTCTGCATGGACTAGATGGTCCAAAGGGCCTGCTCGTGTGCTGCAGTGCTCTATGACTCTAATTAAATGGGATCCTGATGGTTAGCATGGCCTAGATAGGCCGAAGGGTCTGTTTCCCAGCTGTGTGACTGTGCTTACACTCTATGCTCATCTTACTTCACAGAGAAATTCCCCATGTTGCTGTTAATTTACAGACTCCGTTAACCTCTTATAGTCCTGCTCCTTCCAACTGTGCTGATGCCCGGAAACTGGGGGAAGAGCCGTCGCTGATGTAGTTTGGCTGGTTGAAGAGCATCCTCTTATTGTACTGTCCAGTGGGTCTCTGCATTGGAAATAGTGGACAACTATCTGCCATTGATAGCTGAATGATTTGTGGTTATCTTGTACGTGTATTCGGGCTTCGGGGAAGGTAGCACTAACACTGTGACCCAGCCTATGAGAAGAGTCCACCTCCCCCCCACCCGCACAAAGAAATACCCTTCAAGACCCCTTTTTATCTCTTGCAACCTTCAGCCTAGACACACTCCACTCAAACGTAGGTAGGAAGGTGTGTGAGGGGGAAGCATTTTTCACCAGTATCTAATCTTAACAATGTGCATTCAGACAAAGCAGGCTGGCAGCTAATGTCCGTAGTGAAAAGACCTCTGTCTGTGGCATAAACAATGAGCACAAAACAACAGCTTCTCACTCAATGTCAGCAAGACCATTGTTGACTTCAGGGGAAGGAAACCAGAGGTCCATATCCCTCACAACACACACAAAATGCTGGTAGAACACAGCAGGTCAGGCAGCATCTATAGGGAGAAGCACTGTCGATGTTTCGGGCCGAGACCCTTCGTCAGGACTAACCGAAAGGAAAGATAGTAAGAGATTTGAAAGTAGTGGGGGGAGGGGAAATGTGAAATGATAGGAGAAGACCGGAGGGGGTGGGATGAAGCTAAGAGCTGGAAAGGTGATTGGCGAAAGTGATACAGAGCTGGAGAAGGGAAAGGATCATGGGACAGGAGGCCTCGGGATAAAGAAAGGGGGGGGGAGCACCAGAGGGAGATGGAGAACAGGCAAACAACTAAATATGTCAGGGATGGGGTAAGAAGGGGAGGAGGGGCATTAACGGAAGTTAGAGAAGTCAATGTTCATGCCATGAGGTTGGAGGCTACCCAGCCGGTATATAAGGTGTTGTTCCTCCGACCTGAGTTTGGATTCATTTTGTCAATAGAGGAGGCCATGGGCCATGGGTTCCATATGCCTCATTAGGGGATCAGCGATGGAGAGAATCAGCAACTTTAAATTCCTCAGTGTAATTATTTCCGAGGACCTGTCCAGGGCCCAGCATTTAAGTGCAATTATAAGCAAAACGCAGCAGCGCCTCTACTTCCTCAGGAGTTTGCGAACACTTGGTGTGACATCTACAATGTTGACAAACCTCTATAGACCTGTAGTGATGAGTATATTAACTGACTGCATCACAGCCTGGTCTGCAAACACAAATGCCTTTAAATGGAAAATTCTATAAATAGCAGTGGATCTGGCAGGTAAAGCCCTCTCAGCCACTGAGCTTGAGCACATCTACATGGAGTGCTGTCGCAGGAAAGCAGCATCCATCATCCAGGACCCCCTCCACCCAGGCCATGCTCTCTTCTCACTGCTGCCATCAGGAAGAAGGTACAGAAGCCGTGGGACTTGCATCACCGTGTTCAGGAACAGTTATTATCCCTCACCCATCAGGCTCTTGAACCAGAAGGGGTAACTTCACTCACCCCATCACTGAACTGTTCCCACAACCATGGACTCACTTTCAAGGACTCTTCATCTCATGCTCTCGATATTTATTGGTTATTTGTTTGTTTGTTTGTTTATTTATTTATTTATTACTTCTTTATTTTTGTATTTGTACAGTTTTTTTGTCTTCTGCAATCTGGTTGAATGCCCAAGTTGGGCAATTTTCATTGATTCTGCTATGGTTATTATTCTATATATTTACTGAGTATGCCTGCAAAAAAATAAATGGTGACTGGTAGTAAAACTTACTTTGAACTTTGAACATCGAGGACACTCTACCCCATGTACAGTATCAACAGATTTAAAAAATGCTTCTTTTCTCCCTTCTCTCAGCAACTTCCACCTCACGTTCGTGTCTGGGACTCTGTAAGCCTTAACACACTGCATGTGATTGGATCAGGATTCTTTGATCGAGGCATTTCTTGCGTATCCTTCTCCAAATCTGTAAGTTCATTTTGGATTTTATTAGAATATCGGTTTCATTATTTGCATCTGTGTAGTCCCTGTGGTTTAGAATGGGCCAAATGCAAGAAAATGGGTCACCTTGTTCAGAATGGATAGGTTGGGCTGAGGGACCTGCTTACTGTCTCTGTCTCTTTCTCTCTGCTTCTCTCTGTCTCTGACTTTGACTCTTTCTCCAGTTCTGAGCACTAGTTATGACCCAGTCTAAGAGAAGATTCCCCCTCACACAAAGAAATATCCTTCAAGACCCCTTTTTTTTTATCTCTTGCTTCCTTTGGCCTAGACACACACAACTCAAAAATAGAGCAGCAGGTGTGTAAGCGGGGAAACATTCTTCAGCGGTTAGCTAATCTTAACGATGTGCATTCAAAATGAAGACAAACCACTGGTCAATAATGTAGCTGGGGCTACTGTGGCCTACGGCTATCAGTCAGGGAACGGCAGTGATTTGATCACTCAGCTGGTTAATCTCATTTCGTTCCAAACCGGGCACTTAGCTGTGATTGATTGTAGCGGAGTTACCCTGTAATGCTGTTTTGACTGTAGTTATACTGTGACAGAGCACTATAGTTATATTAATGATCTTGTAAACCTAATATTCTTGCGAGTTTATATCCCTCCATGGATGCTGGGGAATTTAATCTTGATTAATTAACTAACCTGGAATTAGAAAGCTAGAATTTACAAGATTATTGTTTTAAATATCCTGTTCACCAACACTCTAAGGGAATAGAGTGTCTGCTGTTCTTTTCCCGTTGGACATGAATGACTTTTAAATACAGTGGATTCCAGTTAACTGGGGCACATCGGGACTAGGACATTTTGTTCCAATTAGAGCAGCAGCCCCAATTAGCCAATGGAAATAGTTAAAAGAGTATAAAAAGACAAACTGAGTAACAATTTATGTATTTAAATGAAATACTGAACAAATTAGAACACTACTAAAACCTGTACAGTAATATAAAACTGTGTATTAGTTCCTAATAGTTATTGATGAAGGATTCACCCAGTGTACACTGCCATGTTCTTTTGATTGACTGTAAATGAACAAAATCAGTGTAGATAGTAGACAACCTTCATACAATACCTTAAGGCTTTTGCACAGGACTGTAGTTGTCATATTTGTATTGTACTGTACTTGACAACGTGGAGCAGAGAGCGAGATTGTAGATCTGGCAGGAGCAAAGGATGTTGGGAATGGTGAGGGTGGAGCGCTGTAGGAGGGGTGTGGGACAGGTGGCAGAGAAGGAGTGCCAGAGGTGCACGGGTTCAGACGCACCCAGCCCAGAGACACCAGGCAAGGTTATTTGATTCCAAACAATTGGTTTGTTGATCATTACAGAATGTCTCTCTGGTGTTTCCCACTCCCTCCCCTCTCCCCTCTCCCTTCCCCTTTTCCCAACCATGATTCCCCTCTCCCTGCCCCCTTCCCACTCTCAGTCTACAATAGAGACCCAGATCAGAATCAGGTTTATCATCACTCACATGTTTTTGCATAGTGCTGTATGTATATTTCTTCCTACAAACGGCAGAACTAGTTTCCTCCCTCTACCCACCTCTAGTAATTGTTCTTCTCCACCTTGTGTGCTTTTGATGTCATTCATTACCACCGTGTAGAGGTGTGGTTTCAATACTGAGTGATGCTTTGCAACATAATCAACATGAGGAAGGTAGTATAAACAGCGCCCGGTCATCACCCAGGGATGCCTCTCTTGAAATGGTCAAAGCAGCGAGATGGACTAAAATGGTTGATGAATGAAAGATCAGATGTCAAAGGCGAAGTCAACACTGGACAATTTTTTTTTGAAAGTGTTGCTTCCTCAGAAATCTTTTTTACATGTGTAGACTGCTTGAAGCTGAATACAAATAGAATTTCAGAGTACTTGAATCACACAGGAATTTGAAGAATCAAGAAATTAACTTTTATTGAACATAATGCGTTTACTTGCATAACAGTGCAGACACTTCACAATAGTTCAATTGTTTTGTTGATGATTTTCAACCGTTCTCAGTGTCTGAGGCTTCTCGCTTAAGCATCCAATAATAATCAGCCAGTATTGATGGATTCCAGTTGCCCTGATGCCGTTTCTCTGTGACCGCAATGCCCTGGTGAAACCTTTCACTGTGCTTGTCCCTGACAGCGCCAGGGTTTGCAGGGAGTGGGAATGCAGGAAATGAATCTTTAGTAACAGGATGCACTTCATGGTTTTGTATGTTTGAAGCATGTTGTCAACCAGCTGCACGTATTTCGGTGCTCTGTAGTTGCCAAGAAATTTTTCAACAACATCCTTGAGTCCCTGCCATGAGATTTTCTCTGGTCCCAAAAAGGCAGCTTATCACCACCTTCTCAAGGGCATCTAGGGATGGGCAATAAATGGTACCGCCCACATCCTGTGAATGATTAAATTTTAAAAATTGCCTGTTTTGATTCTCTGACTAACAAGAATGCCCTCCTTAGACTTGGCATCAGTTATTCTGACTTAAAATAAGAATTGAAATAACAAATATATGTGTTTTTTTTTAAATGACTTGTGATAGGAGAATTTCAAAGTGATTTTCACAATCAGCAGCCTCAAATCCCTATGATACACCTAAAAGTATTCAGGAAGCAGACCCTTTGTTGTTAAACCCGGTGCAATTATGTGTTACTGGTACATTTGTTAAGCCTCATGTAACTGAATTTGATTCATTTAAAAGAATGGAGGAGCTTACCTGTGCGCAGTGGATGACTCAAATGAACACATACTCTCTGTATGGGACTGGCAGAAGGAGGGGAAGCTGGCTGAAGTTAAGGTAAGACGATTATTGAACGTAGAACGTTACAGTACAGGACAAGCCCATCGGCCCGTGATGTGTGGACTTTATAGCCAACTCGAAGATCAATCTAACACTTCCCTCACACATAGCCCTCCATTAGGGACAGGGGTGGGGGGAAGAGAGGGGGCACAGTAGTGTAGTGGTTAGCACAATGCTGTACAGTATCAGCAGCCCAGGTTCAATTCCCACCGCTGTCTGTAAGGAGTTTGTACATTCTCCCCCCCGTGACTGGGTGGGTTTCCTCCAGGTGCCCTGGTTTCCTTCCAAAGACGTTTCGTATGGTATGATAATTGGTCGTTATAAATTGTCCTGTGATTAGGCTAGGGTTAATTTGAGGGTTGCTCGGTATCATGACTCAAACGGCTGGAAGGGCCTGTTTCGCACTGTATCTCAATAAATAAATAAAATTTTCTATCACCGATGTACCTATCTAAATGTATTAGCCTCTATTACCACCCCTGGCAGTGCTTTCCTTGCACCCACCACTCTCCGTGTAAAGAGCTTAACTCCATCATCCCACTCACCAAACTTTCCCCAATTACGTTAAAGTTATGTGCCTTGTATTAGCCATTTCTGCCCTGGGTGTCAACTCAGCGGTGGGAATTGAACCTGGGCTGCTGATACTGTACAGCGTTGTGCTAACCACTACACTACTGTGCCCCCTCTCTGGCTGTCAACTCAATCAATGGCTTTTGTCGTCTTGTTCACCTCCATCAAATCTCCTCTCATCCTCTTTTGCTCCAATGAGAAAAGACCTAGCTCACTCAACCTATCCTACAGGAAGTAGTGGACATGGCCTAGTCCATCATGGGTAAAGTCCTCATCGAGGTCATCTGCACAGAGCATTGTTGCAGGAAAGCAGCATCTGTCATCAAAGAACCCCTCCACCCAGGCCATGCTCTCTTCTAGCTGCTGCATCAGGAAGAAGGTACAAGAGCCTCAGGACTCACACCACCAGATTCAGGAACAGTTACTACCCCTCAACCATCAGGATCCTGAACCAAAGGGGATAACTACACTCAACTTGTCCCCACAACCAAAGGACTCACTTTCAAGGACTCTTCTCAATATTTATTGCTTGTTTATTATTTTTTTCTCAGCTCGAGCTGGTAAAACCTGAGGTATGGGCATAGCCAGCACACTTACTTCTCAATGAACTTTTGAACTATTCTAGTGGTGTTGAGTATTGTGGCTTTTTGGAGATTTACACAGATATTACTGTATAGCCCTAATTGCTTAAAGCTATTGTGACTTCGGTATGATACCAGTTGTAGATATCGCTATTGGGACAATGTATACCCTGTTCATGTTCCATAGTCTTTTAATTTCCTCTTTTAATTCAGCACATTTATGGTGTTCTTCACTTACTGATTTCTGTGAGCTATGTGTGTTTGGAATGGCAATATCTATTAAGTATAGTAAGTCTTTGCTTGTTTATCCTGTATTATCATATCCGGACGGTTTTTATGGATTGTCCTATCTGTAATAACTGATCTGCCGTAATATAATTTGTGGTAAAAAATCTCTGACTCTAAAAGTGGATCAGGATTGTATTTATAGTAAGCTGCAGTTTCTTTTATGAGTTTGTCTTTTAAAGTAAGGTTTTGCTGAATGATGCTTGGCACCTGACTGTGCCTGTGTAAGTAATCAGATTGAGTTAAACCGCTACGGGATCCTGTAATTGTTTCTGGTTTCTCTTGGCATTTTATATATTTATTGTCTTGAATTTATTGGTATTATATCATGCTTTTTAAATAAGTTTTTGTGTTAACCTCCTGGTCCTGTATCCCCTCTGTTTCTGGGAAGAACAGTCTCCAACTCTGAGCCGGGCGTTCGACGCTTCCTTGTCGACATCTAGTCTGCTCGGGTTGTGGGGATGACTTCCATGGAGGCGCATGTTCTTCCATTGGTTAACTTTTTCTTCAGTAGTGATAATGTCTTCATTTTTCTGGGTTGTGGCTTTCATTTACGTTTAGTGGTGTGTACTTCTTACCAGAATTGCAAGTGCTTGCACGGAGTGCCGATTCCGGTTTTCTTTGATGGAAACATCCTTAGAAGTTGTATCTGACTGTTAAATGGACTTTTAATGTCTGTTATCCCTCTTCCCCCTTCTGTCCTCAGTAGTGTTAATCTAAGCGCATTTGAGTGTATATAGTGTTTTATGAAAATTGTCATTTCAGTTCTTATTTTTCTTTGTAAATTTTCCAGACCAGTTTCGGACCAAAATATTATGCCAAAAGAAAATGTTAAGTTGGGAATAGCAAAAGTGTCTATTACTTTTGTTATATTTTAACTGTTGAGTTCTGTTTGGTAGATTTTCTTAAGCCTTGAAGTAAATTCTGTCGAAAATTTTTCCTCTATCACACTATGATTTATTTTCTTTGCTTGTTGATATCCCAGATACATATCTGTTTCATATTCATCGATCAGTTGTATTGTATCCTGCTGCTCTGTTTTGTATTCAGTTAGCTCCATTGCACCTTTCTTTGATATTATTGTTATTATTCCTTTTTTTTCTTTCTTTTTGTATTTATGCAATTTGTTGTCCTTTTGCATACTGGATGTCCACACTGTTAGAACATAGAACACAGAAATCTACAGCACATTGCAGGCCCTTCGGCCCACAATGTTGTGCTGACCATGTAACCGACTCTAGAGAGTGCCTTGCATTTCCCTAGTGCACAGCCCTCTATTTTTCTGAGCTTCATGTGTCTATCGAAGAGTCTCTTAAAAGACCCTATTGTATCCACTTCCACCACTGCCACCAGCACCACCACTCTCTGTGTGAAAACTTACCCCTGACATCCCCTCGGTACCTATTTCCAAGCACCTTTAAACCATGCCCCCTTGTTTTAACCGTTTCAGCCCTGGGAAAAAGCCTCTGGCTATCTATATGATCAATGCCCCTCATCATCTTATACACCTCTATCAGGTCACCTCTCATCCTCCGTCGCTCCAAGGAGAAAAGGCCAAGTTCATTCAACCTATTCTCATAAGGTACACTCTGTTGCTATGGTCTTTCATTGATTTGATTATAGTTATTGAATTTATCAAGTATGCCCCAAGAAAATGAATCTCAGGGTTGTACAGTATATGGCAACGTACACGTACTTTGATAAAACAAATTAGCTTTGAACTGTGAACTCAAGACAGGCTCTCTAATCCAGGCTGTTAATCTCTTCTGCACCCTCTGTAAAGCTTCCACATCAATCACATACAGAAATTCTCATCGAATTTGTCTGTCCAGGATCAGCTCCTCCCAGCTGGGGAGATAACCCATTTTCTCAGTGTCTGAGGTTTCCCAAAGCTCATTGCTGTTGGAGTGGAGGACGTGGGACAGCTGGTGGACACTCAGCAGGTTTGCTGATGCGTTGCCCTCCTGAGCCCAATGTATCGATGCAGTTACGAAGAAGGTGCAACAGTGGCTCTACGTCATTAGGAGCTTGAGGAGATTGTGTATGTCACCAAAGACACTCGCAGGTTTCTACAGACATGCCAAAGAGAGCACTCTACTGACTGCATCACCGTCTGATAATTTGGGGGAAGGGGGCACTGCGCTGGATTGAAGTAAGCTGCAGAAAGTCGTGAACTCAGTCAGTTCCATCATGGGCGCTAGTCTGTCCAGCATCCAGGACATCTTCAAGGAGCGATCACTCAAAAATTAAGGACCCCCATCACTCAGGACATGCCCTCTTATCGCTACCATCAGGAAGGAGGTACTGGAGCCTGAAGGCAGACTATCAACGATTCAGAAGCTGCTTCTTCCCCTCTGCCATCCAATTTTTGAATGGACATTGAATCCGTGAACAGCACCTCACTACCTGTTTTTCTCTTTTTTCACTATTTATTTAATTTAGCTTTTTAAAAATACATATACTTGCTATAACTTACAGTTATTATTATGTAATGCAAGGTCAGAGGCCTCCGTTGGTCAGGGTTGATTGTGGTTATTGCGTCCTAGCTGTCTAGGTACACAAGCGGTGGGCAGTATGATATGGAGAATAAGCTGTTGCCCATATATCAGGCTCCCCCTTTCCACACATCTGATGAACCTAAAGGAACGGCGGAGACCGATACAGTTTGGCAGCATCACAGGAGTCACCAGTGGGCATTGAACTCGATGTAGGACTGCCTAAGGGACTGAAGCCCCAGATTTTTCCCTCAGAGTTTCTCCCAAAGCCAACCCCATGAGTGGGTATAGCCACTCATAGGTTTCAATAAGTAAATTTAAGGTCCAAGAAATGTATACAATAGACATCCTGAAATTCTTTTTCTTCACAAACATTCACGAAAACAGAGGAGTGCCCCAAAGAATGAATGAGAGTTAAACATTAGAACTCCAAAGTGCCCCCCCCGGCTCCCCCCTCCCACACACAACAGCAGCAAAGCAATGACCCCCCCCACCAGCAGAAAAGCATCGACACCCCCCACTGAGCACTCAAGTGTGCAGCAAAGCATCAATAAAGACACAGACTTGCAGTACCCCAAAGACTACTCATTCACCTGGTAATTTGACATACCATGTACCTAACAAGGGAAAAAGAGGTGTCCCCATTTCACAGTGAGAGGGGAGACATAACAAACAACTCACTGATTTATGGTGTTAAAAGTCGGTTGTGTCGCTTCTTCCGAGCTCTGTGCCCAAAGATCTCGGGTTCCTGGGCACACAGCCAGCAGCCAGCTCGATGCTGTCAATCTTCTGTCTCCCACGACACACCAGGCGGTGAACTGACCCCGAGTCCGCCCGCCTCTAGAGCCACGAAAATCCGGCACCCTGAAGGCGTGCTAGTCTTCTATTGGATGATGCAGTCGAGCCCACATCCACCACTCCCTCTGGCAGTTCGTTCCACACTCTCACCACTCTGAGTGAAGAAGTTCCCCTTAAACATTTCACCTTTCACCCTTAACCCATGACCTCTAGTTTTAATCTCACTCAATCTCAGTGGAAAAGGCCTGCTTGCATTTACATTTTCTGTACCCCTCATAACTCTGTATACCTGCTCTGGCCTCTAGAAGCACGTCCATTTTCTACGATTGTCGTGTCCTGTATGTACACTATTCTTTATATCATTTCCCACATGGATTCAACTGGAAGCCCATGACGGAAAGAATCCATCTCCATTCTCTATTTGCCCTTAAATGAACAATATTTTTCCACAAGTAAGACCTCATTAAAAGCCCTGAAGAAAGCTTCTGTCTCGGGCGATTCTTCGAGAAGGTGTTTATCTCACTGCATGGCTTTGTATGAACGCACTGCGAGGGCAGGAGTGTGAAAAGATGATTCATCTTCAAAGACATCACCCATGGTCTGCAGATTCATCTGAACGCCGCAGAGGGAACGTCAGCTTCTGAACCGAGCAACGTCGACCGCCAAGACCCGGGAACAAGGTCAGGATGTGGTGCATCTATCACGCCTCTGTGACGCTCGATTCAATCCACGATAAGCATAGCTGTTGCACAAGCCTGCACCAGAGCTGAAACTGCAAGAATGAGCACGACTTACCCGAAATGGGAAGCTGAGATGCAAATTTAGAAAATTCATTGCAGACATGGAGAGAACGTGTGCAAGTGTGCTCATGGAAGGCGTGAAGGTGTGAGGCTGTCTCAGCAGAGGCAAAGGTGTACGAAGCGGCAGGTGATCTAGAGCCAGAATCAGTCACGCTTTGCTGTCACAACAGCCACTGCAGCTCACTAAAGAATATGACCAAAGGTACTTTGTCTATGGAAAAGACCACACCACTCTGCCTTTCACTTAGTCAAGGTCTACAGCACAAAGGCCCACAACACCCTCTTCTGCAGCTTCATCACCGCAAAGACCTCAGTCCAGAGTTGCTACTAATATCTTCACAGAGATGGACAGCCTGAACTTCCACCCATCCCAGGACACAAACCAGACTCCACAGTGCTCTCGTTCAGGAGCCCCAGGTGCATTGGATTTGGCTTGGTGTCTGGCTCACCAAGACCTAGTCGCAGCAGGACTAAACTAGTTTGACGACCAGTCTGCCAGTTACCTGTTCCGGAAGTCAAGCCTTCCCAATGGCCTGGAAGGATGGAGTCCCAAACTGAGCGAAGAGTTAGTGGCTTTGTGGGGGAGTCACTGCAACATGTGTGAAGGGTTAGGGCAGAGCCATGGGTTTGAAAATGCCCTGGCGGAGGCTGAACAGATGCTATGGCTCTCCAGGGGCAATTGACAAATTTATCTTCAGTGGACTCGATAATTTCCCAAAGCTCTCCCACAAAGGACTGCAGAAACTGCGGGAGTTAGCAGATCTGTTGTCGGAACTCCAAGCCACAAGAAACTAGGGTTTCCTACCAAGACTGAGTTTCTTGGACGTTGCAAGAGGAGTGAACCCTATAGAGGAGAAAGTACCAAACAATTTGCAAGAACAGTGGATAACTGGGGTCCGAGTACAAAACGGAGCATCATGCCCCCTATCCACCATTTTTGTGCCTTGTGAAATTCATCAGCCGCCACGCAGAAATGCAAAATGACTCTAGTTTTAGGCTCTCAACTTCTAACAGCACCTCATTCAAAGAGAGGTCTCCAACAAAAACATGGAAAACCAGAACCCCTATCACAGTCAACAAGACTGAAGTCGAGGACTCCATTATGAACCCCCATAGTCGCCCCTTAAGGAAATGAAGAGGATTCAGAGAAAAGCTGTTGGCAGAACGGAAACTCTTTCTAAAGGAGCGCTCAATATATTTCAGATGCTATGCTTCAACAGCACACCAAGTGAAAGACTGTAAAGTTATCATGCACTACAAGTGTGACTATACTTCCAATAACAGAGCTGAAATCCCAACTCCCCAAGCATCACACAGCCGTTCACAACTTAAGGACATAGCAGACAAGATTCTCCCACTTGACTCTTCTGCTAAGACTTTCCTGATGCTTGGCAGAGGCACCAGCTGTGAACATAAGGTGTGTGAACAGCACAATGCACTTTAAGCCCAATAACCGGACCTGCGTTGGGTCATAGACCGTGAAATCTGCCTCGATGGTGCTCAGCAGCCCACAATCGTCACATTTAAGACTAATGTCCTGGAGAACGGCGCCCAAGTCATTTCCGACCCTGTGAGAGTAGAATCTGTATGAAAGAGAAGATTGTAGGCAGGTAAACCATATACCCTGGCATACTTCTACTCAACCAGATTTAGGCAAGATGGTCTTCTGTCACTTGGAAGGTGACTATGAGCTGGCATCTTCCATTGAAGATGCAGCCTTCCTTTCTGTTATGGACAAAGAGTTTAGCAAAGATGAGTCAGTAGGTCTCCTTCCTTTCTTCTCGCTATGACATCTCGTACCAGACAACAGAGAGCAGGCCTTTAGTCGACTCGTGTTCCTCAGTCACCCACTGAGAAGGAAAGATTATTATGTGGAGTTTGTGGAGAGACTCTTCTGGAACAATCATGCAGAGCTAGCACCTCCACCGGGTCCCAACAAAGAAAATTTGCCCAATTTCAGTTGTCACCACCCCTAGAAGCCTACACAAATACAAATAGTCTTTGATTCTAGTGCACTGTTCAAAGTCTGAGCACTGAACAGTGGGCCCTGGTGGGGCCCAGACCTCAATACCAGTCTGATTTGAAGTTCTCACGCGTTACAGAACTGAGTCTGTTGCAGTGGCGGTAGACATCAAACAAATGTTCCACAGCTTCCTGGTGGGGGAAGATCATCGGGACTACCTCAGATTATTGTGCTTTCATGACCACCAGCTGGACAGTGAGATTCTGGAGAATCACATGAGAGTTCATGTATTTGGTAACTGTCCCTCATCAGATGTGGTAATCTCAGACGTTAAGAAGACAGCCATCAAGGGAGTGAGGTATTTGGGACTGAAGCATGTAGGTGCATAGAAAGCCCTCTTCTGAAATGCTTAGCCAGGTTTAGGTCAATAGGAACATCGTTCCTAGAGTAGGAATTTGGGACTGAAGCACAGAGGTACAAAGAAAGCCCTCTTGTGGAATGATCAACTGGGTTGAAGTCTGTTGAGGTCATTGGAATAGAAAGACGTTTCTATATTGATGATGGTCTTACATAATTTTCTAAGGCAGAAGAAGCAGTCAGCGTGCTGAAAGCAGCACAAGACACATTGGCACATCCAATGGTGCTGAGCTCGTGCAATGTCTCCCATCTGAAGATGTGGCCAAAGGTCTACAGAATCTTGATCTTGGGCAGGACCTCCCTCCTGTACAGGACAAAGGTGTCAGTGATGATGGGACCTCGATACTGAGACCTTTACTTTCCAGGTCGCTGATACCGAAAGACCCTTTACGCATCGTGGCGTGCTATGCACTATCGACAACCTATCTGACCCTCTTGAGTTTCCTGTTCCAGTCAATATCCAGGGATGCTTCGTGTTGTCCTTGGTCACTTGTGGATGGGATGTCCCACTCTCTGAAGAGAAACACAACAGTGGCAACAATAGTGTTCTTCCCTTCAGGATCTTAAAAATTTGAAGATTCCAAGAACCTACGCAACAATTCCGCTGTCTACAGCCCAAATGCAAGAGGTCTGCCTCTTCTGTGATGTGTCAACTAAAGCAGTTGCTGCTCTTGCAAGCCTGAAGGTCACAGACGCTGCTGGATATAGTGAAGTTGGATTCATCCTGGACAAGGCAAAGCTCCCAAACCAGATCTCACCATACCAGGACTTGAACTTGGTGCTGCTGTTCCAGCAGTTGAGGTGGCAGAGATGATGCCAAGTTCTTTGCCAACAGCAACGTTGTGCTCAGTTATATATTTAATGAAACAAGGAGATTCCATGTTTACGTAAAAGGATCCAACATATCGGTTGATCGGCCCAGAAGAGCCCATGGAACTAAGTTCCTACTCACCTCAACCTGGCTGACCATTGCCACAAGAGGACTACTCAGCTCACCCTCCACTCACGGTTAACCGGCCCGGCATTTAGTGCTGATCCCCAACGGGAATGTCATTTCCGAAGAGAGAATGGTTAAAGACTGTGGAGAACGACTTTTCAAGGCCAGTCTTTGAGCGTGCCCTTCTTTTTGGCTTTTAGTTTCTGTAATTAGGTTTGACACCCTCTGGGATGCCAGGCGGGGCGGTTAAATTTGGTATGCTCGCTTTGTATGAACATCACTTCCTGTACGAAAGCTGTTTTTATATCATTTCCTGGGCTGGGTAATTCTGATTCAAAGTTCAAAGAAAATTTATTATCAAAGTAAAAATATGTCACCATACACAATCCGGAGGACATACTCTATAAATTTATAGAATAGTAACCATAACAGAGTCAGTGAGACTGTCCAACCAGATCGCAGAAGACAACAAACTGAGGAAATAGAAAAAGAGAGACATAATAATAATAAATAAATAAGCAATAAATATTGAGAACATGAAATGAAGAATCAGAATCAGATTTAACATCACTGGCATATGTCGTGAAATTTGTTCGTTTAAAGAGTTCTTGAAAGTGAGTCCATTGGTTGTGGGAACATCTCAATGATGGGGTGCATGATGTTATCCCCTTTGGTTCAAGAACCTGATGGTTGAGAGGTAGTAACTATTCCTGAACCTGGTGGTGTGAGTCCTGAGGCTCCTATACCTTCCTGATGGCACCAGCGAGAAGAGAGCATGTCCTCATTGGTGGGGTTCCCTGACGATGTATGCTGCTTTCCTGTGACAGCTCTCTGTGTCGATGTGCTCAGTGGTGGGGAGGGCTTTACCTGTGATGGGCTGGGCCGTATCCAGTACTTTTCGTAGGACTTTCCATTGAAGGGCATTGGTGTTTCTACACCAGGGTGTGATGCAACCAGTCAATATACTCTCCACTGCACATCTGTCGAAGGTTTAGATGTCATATGAATCTTCACAAACTCCTAAGGGCAGTGTGATATTTGAAAGGAATGACTGATGTTTATTTTTGTGGTATATACTGAAGCTCCATCACCCCTGGCACACAGGCTGCCGACAGCAACTCGCCAGAGAATTCTGTCTCCGAGCCAGTCTTTCTAGTTATCCACAAGATCTAAAGATCTTTCCTCTCCAAGGCTGGGGCCTTTGGAGTTTCTGCTGGCGTTTCTGTAGCTCTGGGTTTTCATGGGGTGAGATTGACAGGCCTGTGCCCAACCCTCCTCCTTTCGCAGCCGGGCTTGGCGGAATTTGTGGAATTTATGTTAAGTTTCTTAGCTTCTGTTTGCCTAGTTTGTAAGGTACGTTGGTGTTGTGTAATAAGCTAATATTCACTGTATTCATTTATTTATTTATTGCTTCATTATTTATAGTAATAAGAGGCATCGATGGTGTGGATAGCCAGAGGCTTTTTCCCACGGCTGAAATGGCTAACACGAGGGGGCATAGTTTTAAGGTGCTTCGGAGTAGGTACAAGGGGGATAAGTTTCTCACACAGAGAGTGGTGGGTGTGTGGAATCCACTGCTTGCGACAGTGGTAGAGGTGGATACGATAGGATCTTTTAAGAGACTCTTATATAGGTACATGGAGCTTAGAAAAATAGAGGGCTATGTGGTAGAGTAATTCTAGGCAGTTTCTAGAGCAGGTTACATGGTCAGCACAACATTGTGGGCTTAAGGGCCTGTAATGTGTTGTAGATGTCTATTCTGTTTACTTATCTGGCCCTTCAAGCCGTGCTGCCCAGCAATGGCCTGACTTAACCCTAGCCTAACCACAGGACAATTTGTAATGACCAACTAACTTAACAACCGGTTTGTCTTTGGACTGTGGGAGGAAACCGGAGCACCCGGAGGAAACATGCGCAGACACGGGGAGAACGTACAAACACCTTAAAGGCAGCGTCGGGAATTGAACCTGGGTTGCCTGTACTCTAAAGCGTTGTGCTAACCACTGCGCTACTAATGCCACCCATTTATACCCCGGGTGTGCAAACTATGACAATACGTGAACAGAAAGCGATGGAGAAGGTTGGGATCAATTACATAGAGTTAGTAGTCAAAGTGGGTTCGTTTGTTATGTGACATCATGATTATGTGCCACATCGTATGACATGGGCGATCGTGGTCTTTCTGTGACCATGGTTGTCCTTGGCAATTGTTTCTACAGACATGGTTTGCCATTGCCTTCTTCTGGGCAGTGTCTCTACAAGACGGGTGACCCCAGCCATTATCAATACACTTCAGAGATTGTCTGCCTGGTGTCAGCGGTCACATAACCAGGACTTGTGATCTGCAGCGGCTGCTCGTACGACCATCCACCACCTGCCCCCATGGCTTCACCTGACCCTGATCGGGGGCTAAGCAGGTGCTACACCTTGCCCAAGGGTGACCCGCAGGCTAGCAGAGGGAAGGAGCACCTTACACCTCCTTTGGTAGAGATGTATCTCCACCCCACCACCCTGAAGAAGTGGGTATGATGGCCACGTGGTGAACCCTATGCTGAATGATTTCTGTTCATTGGCGGCTGAGCCCACCACCATCCCAGTTACTGGTTGAGGTCATTCCTATTGGAGCAGTTTCTTGAAAGCTTAGTCAAAAGAAAGCAATTGGAAATTCCTACTAACTCTCGCCTATAGTGAAATGCCACAACTGGGTCTGACAATTGTAACTAGAGAGAGGCCATTCAGTCCCTCAAACCTTGCTGCTATTCAGTGAGGCTAAGAGTAATCTCTCAGGCAGTCCCTCTGTTTCTAGTCCAATGCAACACTGACAAAATGCTGGAGGAACTCAGCAAGTCAGGCAGCATGTGTGGAGGGGACCCTTCATCAGGACTGGAAAGGCAGAGAGAAGAGGCCAGAATGAGGAGGTGGGAGGGAGGGAAGGAGTATATGTTGGCAGGTGATAGGTCAGACCAGATGAGGGAGAATAAGAGGATGGTGGGAGGGTGGGGCAGGGGAATGAAGTGAGAAGCTGGGAGGTGATAGGTGGAAAAGGTAAAGGACTGAAGAAGAAGGAATCTGATTGGAGAGGAGAGTGGACCATGGGGAAAGAGAAGGAGGAGGGGCACCAGATGGAGAGGATAGGCAGGTGAGAACAAGAGAAAGGGTGAGAGAGGAGACAGAATGGGGAATGGAAAAAGAGAGGGGTGGGGAGAAATTAGTTGGAGAATTCGATGTTCATGCCATCGGGGGTTACTCCTCCCACCCGAGAGTGGCACAGAGGAGACCATGGACTGACATGTTGGAACAGGAATGGAAAGTAGACTTAAAATGGTTGGCTGGCTCCAGTTTGTTTGGTCCTGAGATGACTAAAGAGGGTAATGGGCGGACTGCAGACCTTTCTGCAGGTGGGTCAGGAGATGTCAGATGAGATGGGAGGATTGATGGTGCGTGAGGTGGTCCCCTGCCTCTGCTGTTCTAACTCATCACTGCTCCAGATCCTTTATTGATCTGGCCTGAATAAAGCGGATAGATCTATATTTATATATTGTTACAAAGATAAATATTGGTTTTATTTGTCCCATGTAAGCAACAGTGAAATGTGACGCTTGTGTCCCAGAAGTGCTGGGGGCTGCCCACAAGTGTCACCAAGTTTCTGATGCCAACATTGCTTGCCCACAACTGGGTAATGCCAACTGTTTGGAACGTGCCAGGAAACCAGAGCAGCCGGAGAAAACCCATGCAATCACAGGGAGAATGCACAAATCTCCCGCGGGCATCGGCGGGAATTGAACCGCCAAGCACTGACTGCTGGCACTGTAAAGTGTTAGGCTAACGGGCACATTTTAGCTTGCATCAACTAATTGTTGTGGGAGCAGATTTCACACCCATCACCCAGGACATGTCGTCTTTTCATTGAAACCACTGGGGAGGAGGTACAGGAGCCTGAAGACTCACACTCAATGATTCAGGAACAGTTTCTTTCCCTCTGTCATCCGATTTCTGAATGGACATTGAACCCATCAACACTAAACACTACCTCAATACCTTTTTGCACTACTTGCTATTATATATTACAATGTACTGCTACTGCAAAGACAACAAATTTCTTGACACATGCCAGTGATATTAATTCTAACTCCGATTATTTCTAATTTTCACTCCTTCCAGGCTTTGTGTGGAAAAATGGTTCTAAAATTTGTCCTTTTGAAAATCTCAATAAGCGTCTCAGCTGGAAACGCCCACCGTTCATCCCTCTCCATAGCTGCTGCCCGACCTGCTGAGCTCCTTCAGCATTTTGTGGGGGTTGCTCTGGATTTCCAGCATCTGCAGAAACTCTTGTGTTTACGGTTTTAAAAGTTACTGTGAATAACACAACCCAATGATCATGGGTGTGTGTTATAAACTGGGGTCGTAATCAGCTCAGCTGAATACATAGATTCCCGGTGTGATCTGATGTAAAGGGTAAGGCAGGGGGAGGGGGCATTGTATTGAGGCACCTCTCTGAACCTGGTCTGTTTTACCTTCTTGCAGTGTTCCAATGAATCTGTGCTGGCAGTAAACTTCCACCCAACTGAAGCCAATCTCATTATCACTTGTGGAAAATCCCATATTCTCTTCTGGACGATGGAAGGCAACACTCTCTCCAAGAAGCAGGGCATTTATGAGGTGAACATTGCTGGTTTCACAGGGAAAACATTGTTGGCTTTTCAGGAGTAGCTGGGCTGAGGATGTTCAAGTTTAACTGGTCCAATGGTTTGACTTACTATCAGAGAATGTATCTGGTGTACAACCTGAAATTCTTACTCCTCACAGACACCCACGAAACAAAAAAAAACAAAGAATGAATGACAGAAAACATTAGAATCCCAAACCCCTCCCCTTTCCCAAGCACATGCAGCAGCAAAACCATCAACCACCACCCCCCCCAATGCAAGCAAATCCCCCAGAGACCATGATCTAGTCCATCCAAAACTACTGTCCATCCCAACACCTCGACAACTCAGACAGGCTCTCTCTTACGAACGAGGGAGAGAAAGGTATTGCAACAAGAGTGGGGGAGTAGCAAATGGAACAATTTGCTGGCTTTTCAGGAGACAGCTGGGCTGAGGTGTGATAGCCGTATATTCTCGTTCAATTGCTTTTCACCCCTATTCATGAATACAGTCAAAGGAAACAGTGTTCCTCCGGGGTCAAGGTGTAAAACACAGAACCAACAGTCACACACAGCACAAGGCACATATAATTATGCTTGCAAGAAAAAAAAATTAAAGATAATGTTAATGATATAGCCCATGTCCAAGAGTGTCATGGCCAGGAGACTGATGGCCCATGGATGTTGTCCTCAAGCCACGTTTCTGCAAAGGCCTGTCCGCAGTCTCTGATTTGGGTTGGATGGATCCTACGAAGCTTGCTGTAGGGAAGTCCTTCCGATGCAGGGGCAGATTTAGGCCATTTGGCCTATTGATGCCATAATTGTGCCATAATTCAAGCATGGCTGATTATTTTTTTAATTCACGTAACTCTTACTGTCCCTCCCAATCAGGAAACTATCAATCTCTACCTTAGATGCACTCAATGACTTGTGGATTCCACCAATTCAGCACCTTCTGGTTGAAGAGATTTCTCCTCATAATCCTAGGAATGAAAGACTTGAGATGAGGAGCAGCCTGGACTTGCTTTTGATGGAGTTTAAAGGCCTGAATATAGAGTGGATGCGGAGAGGATGTTCTCGTTAACAGGAGAGTCTGAGATCTCAGATAAAAGCGTCCTCAGATCTAAGCAATGTTCTGTAGTGCATCCGATCATTTGGCAAGACCGGTGCTATCCTTGGAAACTGAGGACATTGTCTCTTAGGGCAACCGGGACGTGTGTGTGTTCAGGATGATGGGTTAGTGCAGCAATGTGTTGCTGGAGCGGGGTGGGGGGGGGGGGCAGGGGATGATTTCTGCTTGGAATGCAAATTGGTGATTATTACTTGTCTTTGTGGTACAGAGCAGGAAGACAAACATACAGTGGGTGTAAAATGTAATGGTGTATCATAAAGACATTGTATGCAAATGTCAAGTAGAAACAGTCCAATCTGATGTCACCAATTCTTTTCCACAGAGTGAATCAATCTGACAAATTGGATTCCATAGAGAAAACTGATCTGACCAATTGGATTCCACAGAGAAAACTGATCTGACCAGTTGGATTCCACAGAGAAAACTGATCTGACCAGTTGGATTCCACAGAGAAAACCAATCTGACCACCAGTGGGAGTTGATTGCAACAAAAGGAAGAGGTGTCAATCAGAGCTGTTGAAAGGGAGTTAGTTAGCTACACAAAGCAGAAAAAAAATTGAATATAAAGAGCTGAGCTAGCTGGATCTCTCTTCGTAGGAGTCTCGATTAGATAATTGGCCTCAGCTTGTTCTGCAAAGTTTTATCAGTTAACTGTTGAATGTTTTCTTCCAGAAACAAGAAAAACCCAAGTATGTTCTGTGCTTGGCTTTCTCTGAGAATGGGGATGTGATCACAGGAGATTCCAGTGGAAACCTGGTCATCTGGGGTAAAGGTGAGGATGATATTTGTAATCAGTTTGTTGATTATAACTGTCCAGCCACCCACAATCTCATTCATACTTGTCAAATATTTAAATATCAAAAGAGTGGCCAATTTATCGTGCACCTCCCGTACATAATAAATAGGCCACTGAGTGGCCTCCTGTATCTAACACTGTGGCCGCTGAGTGTATGTTCATGGTCTTCTACTGTTGTAGCCCATCCACTTCAAGGTTTGACATACTGTGTGTCAGAGATGCTCTTCTGCACACCGCTGTTGTAACGAGTGGTTATTTGAGTTACTGTCACCTTCCTGTCAGCTTGAACCAGTCTGGTTCTTCTCTGGCCTCTCTCGTTAACAAGGTGTTTTTGCCCATAAAACTGCCACTCACTGGATGTTTTTGTTTCTCGTGCCATTCCCTGCAACGCTAGAGGCTGTTGTGTGTGAAAATCCTGGGAGATCAGCAGTTTCTGAGATACTCAAACCACCCCATCTGGCACCAACAATCATTCCACAGTCAAAGTCTCTTAGGTCACATTTCTTCCCCATTCTGATGTTCGGTCTGAGCAACAACTGAACCTCTTGACCATGTCAGCATGCTTTTTATGCATTGAGTTGCTGCCACGTGATTGGTTAGTTAGATATTTGCATTAATGAGCGGTGTGCCTAATAAAGTGGCTACTGGTGTATTCTGAACCTTCACACCTGTACCCGTGCCCATGGTAATAAACTCAAGGTGACTTGATGTCGTGTACACTAAGCACATTGTTTGGGTGTAAACCTCAAACCTCTGGGGATAAGTTTTGTCCAGAAGAAAGAGGGACATCTTTAACTGCAACGTACATTTGGGTGCAATTCCTACCTGTACAATGGGGCAGTATCCCCACTCAGTGTGCCTTTGGGAGATTATGTGGTTTCAGATGAGGAGGATGATAGGCAGATGGAGGAGGGGAGAGTGACAGAGACTGGGAGGTGATGGGTGGTTTCAGGTGAGGGGGTTGATAGGCAGACGGAAAGGGAGGGGGAGAATGGGGACAGTGACAGATTCTGGGAGGTGAGGGATGGGTCCAGGTGAGGGAGTTGATAGGCAGACGGAAGGGGAGGGGGAGAATGGGAACAGTGACAGATTCTGGGAGGTGATGGGTGGATCCGGGTGAGAGGATAGATAGGCAGACGGAAGGGGAGGGGGAGAATGGGAACAGTGACAGATTCTGGGAGGTGATGGATGGGTCCAGGTGAGGGGGTTGATAGGCAGACGGAAGGGGAGGGGGAGAATGGGAACAGTGACAGATTCTGGGAGGTGAGGGATGGGTCCAGGTGAGGGGGTTGATAGGCAGACGGAAGGGGAGGGGGAGAATGGGAACAGTGACAGATTCTGGGAGGTGATGGGTGGATCCGGGTGAGAGGATAGATAGGCAGACGGAAAGGGAGGGGGAGAATGGGGACAGTGACAGAGGCTGGGAGGTGAGGGATGGGTCCAGGTGAGGGGGTTGATAGGCAGACGGAAGGGGAGGGGGAGAATGGGAACAGTGACAGATTCTGGGAGGTGAGGGATGGGTCCAGGTGAGGGGGTTGATAGGCAGACGGAAGGGGAGGGGGAGAATGGGAACAGTGACAGATTCTGGGAGGTGATGGGTGGATCCGGGTGAGAGGATAGATAGGCAGACGGAAAGGGAGGGGGAGAATGGGGACAGTGACAGAGGCTGGGAGGTGAGGGATGGGTCCAGGTGAGGGGGTTGATAGGCAGACGGAAAGGGAGGGGGAGAATGGGGACAGTGACAGAGGCTGGGAGGTGATGGGTGGATCCTGTTAAGGAGAGGTGAGAGCAGGTGGGGGGGTGATAGGAGGAGTGATATCGGTTGCAGATGGTGGAATATGACAGGACCAAGGAACCAAGTGAAGGGGTGAGGAGGGAAGATGTGATGGCAGGGACTAAGTGGGAGGGTGATAGCGGTTGGAGGGGAGGAAGGAAACAGGATGGTGGGGGCTGGGCCAGTGTAGTGAGACTGGGTAGAGAGAGGAAAGAAGAGACAGAGGGAAGAACAGTTTACCACGTTGGATAATTCTAAGTTCAAAGTAAATTTATTATCAAAGTACATATATATCACTCTTCCATGCTCTTCTGTCCTCACCTATTCCCCCTTCTCTGGCCCTGCATCTCTTTTGAGGGTTCGCTTCCCAGCTCTTTGCTTCGTACCTCCCCCTCCCGGTTTCGCCTGTCACCTTGTGTTTCTCCTTCCCCTCCTCCCACATTTTGAATCTGCTCCTTCTCTTTTTTTCCCAGTCCTGCTGAGGGGTTTCAGCTTGGACCCTTGACTGTGCTCCTTTCCGTGGATGCTGCCTGGCCTGCTGAGTTCCTCCAGCATTTTGTAGATGATGGAATAGATGACTTTGTTGCCAAGTTTGCATAGGATACGAAAGTTGGTGGAGGGGTCGGGTACTGTTGAGGAAACAGGCTTGGTAGAAGAAATAAATATGAGGTTTTATAAGACACTGGTGAGGCCTCACTCTGAGTATTGTGAACAGTTTTGGGCTCTTTATCTATGAAAAGATGTGCTGGCATTGGAGAAGGTTCAGAGGATGTTCACAGGGATGATTCCAGGAATGAAAGGGTTATTATATGAGGAACATTTGATGGTTCTGGGCCTGTACTCACTGGAATTTAGAAGGATGAGGGGGGATCTCATTGAAACCTTTTGAATGTTGAAAGGCCTAGACAGAGTAGATGTTGAAAAGATGTTTCCCATGGTGGGGGAGTCTAGGACAGTAGGGCACAGACTCAGGATAGAGGGGCATCAATTTAAAACAGACATGCAGAGAGGTCAGAGGATGGTGAATTTGAGGAATTTGTTACCACAGGCGGCTGTGGAGGCCGGGTCGTTGGGTGTATTTGAGGAGGAGATTGATAGGTTCCTGATTGGCCATGGCATCAAAGGTTACAGAGAGGAGGCTGGGAGTGGGGCTGAGGAGGGGGAAAAAGGATTAGCCATGATTGAATGGTGGAACAGACACGAAGGGCCAGATGGCCTCATTCTGCTCCTATGTCTTGTGGTCTTGTATATCATGTGGTAGTGTGATGATGTATGTAATTGACATATTTATACGTATAACCTGTAATTAGTTATTTAAATGAAAAGGAATGCTTAATCCACCTATTTATACATACAAGATTACTCCAACATTACTTAAATATTATATACACTTATCCCCTCCCCGATCAGGGTCATGTGAAGCCATTGGAGCAGGTGGTGGCTGGTTGTATGAGCAGCCGGTGCAGATCACAAGTCTTGGTTATGCGACCACTGACGCCAGGCAGACAATCTCTGAAGAGTATTGATAATGGCTGGGGCACCCATCTTGTAAAGACACTGCCCAGAAGAAGGCAATGGCAAACCACTTCTGTAGAAAAATTTGCCAAGAACAATCATGGTCTTGGAAGGACCATGATCATCCACGTCATATGACATGGAACATAATGATGATGTCATATGGCACAGCTCTGGGTAATGGACCTCTTTGTGGCCCGATTGATACATAATGATGGTGATGAAATGGATGGGAGGGGTAAGCAGAATAATGGTTCAGCATGGATTAGATGGGTTGAAGGGTCTGTTTCTGTGTGGTAGTGCCTTATGGGATGAGCTTATTTTCAAATGTACACCAAGGTATCATTCTGTCGCGGTTTCGTTTGCATCTCAGTGTTCATTGGTCCCAATCTCATCGATCTCATCTTTCTACAGGCACGAACCGGATCAGCACTGCAGTTCAGGGGGCTCACGAAGGAGGTATATTCAGCCTCTGTGTGCTGAACGATGGAACCCTGGTGTCGGGCGGAGGCAAAGATCGGAAGGTCATCCTCTGGGACAGGCAGTATCACAAGGTTCAGGAAACCGAGGTGAGTGCCAAATCCTGGTCCACTTTCCATGATCTTGGCTGAAATTAGTTGGTGTACAGTTTTCTCAGGGAAGGATTATGATGTGGTCTGTGAAATGTTGGAAGTGACCCTTCGGAAATGATTTTGCAAGGTCCTTCCTCCCTGGCATATGATTTCTAGAAGGTCCTGCGAAAGTTATAGTTGCATTTTCAATGGTTCCATTTAATATCAGAGAACGTATACAGTATACAACCTGAAATTCTTACTCTTCACAGCCATCCACAAAATGGAAAAAGAATGAATGTCAGGAAACTTTAAAACCCCAAAGCCTTACTCCCCCTCCCACACAAAAGCAACAGCGAAAGCATCAAGCCCCCCACAACCCCCCCCCCCCACCACTATGCATGCAATAGCAAAGCCCCGGAGACCAGCAGCTGGCTGTTCCGATGTTACAGTCTGTCATATCGCTTGTCCGAGTTCTCCGACTTGAGGACCAGCAGACTCCCACTTACTGTCGAGATAGAGAGAGAGGGTATGGTGCCTTCCTTTGACAGCAGCGCACTCCACCCGAGCTGCTGACATCGGTGAGGAATCGGGTCGTCCACAGGGCCACGCATGGAATGCGCATGGAATGTCCACAGGGAATGCGCATGTCTTCCAGGCCACACCTGGAGATATCGAAATGCCTGGCCTCACAGTGAACCCAGCGCCCGTGAAGAACCATAGTTTGTGCTATAGCTGTAGATCACGGACTCCGACAGGACCCCAGCCACCTTGAAAAGGAAAAAAAAACGAGATGAGATGAAAATAAACTGTTTCGCAGACGAACTGGAAGAAGTTGCCCAGGTCTGCAAAACCCCACTGGCACCATCTTCAAGAGTAAATACAACATTTCACTTTTTATAATGACACTTATGATTTCATAATATCATAAAATGCTCTTCTGTCAATTAAGTGTTTTGTTGACGATCTTTGCAATGTGGAGAGCCCCAATGATCTCAATCACCATCATCATCATTACGTGCTGTGTCATATGACATCATTATGTGCCATGTCGTATGATGTAGGCGATCATGGTCTTATCCATGACCATGATTGTTCTTGGAAAATTTTTCTACAGAAGTGGTTTGCCATTGAATTCTTCTGGACAGTGTCTTTACCAGACGGGTGACCCCCAGCTATTATCAATACTGTTGAGAGATTGTCTGTCTGGCGTCAGTGGTCACATAACCAGGACTTGTGATCTGCACCGGCTGCTCGTACGACCATCCACCACCTGCTCCCATGGCTTCACGTGACCCTGATCGGTGGGGGAGGGAGAGCCCAAGCTTCACCTTGCCCATGGGAGACCAAGGAGCACCTTACACCTCCTTTTGTGGAAACTCTTCTCCCATTTAGGTTTATAACAGCAAAGTAAGAAGCTGTCCTTGAGCTTGGCGGTGGCTGCTTTCAGGCTTCTCCTTCTGCCCAGTTGGGATTGGTAGGTGACACCCCTTGAGCCCGCTCTGCCGTTTACCAGTATCGTGGCTGAGCTTTTACTTTGCAACTTGTAGCCTGTACGATTTCTTTAAAATCCAGAGACCTGTTGGTCTCTTTCAAATGACTTTGAAGTCTGAGACTCCTCGGCCCTCCACGGTAGAGAATTCCGATCAGTTGTCACCTTCTGGGTAAAGAAATCTCCTAACATTTCATTCCCAGCTTTCCACAATCCTGAAGAAGGACCTACGTGCGATCATTGACTGTCCTCTTTCCATCGACGCTCCCTGGCCTGCTGAGTTCCTCTAGCATTTTGTGCATCTTCCCTGCATTTGTCCCCTTGGGCCAATGAGAATTTTGTAACTTTCAACGAGATCTCCAGTCGTACTTCTAAATCACAGAGGACATGAAAACCTTGCACCAGAATTTGTTGCAACATACAGTACACAAAATGCTGGAGGAACTCAGCAGGCCGGGCAGCATCCATGGAAACGAATAAACAGTCGACGTTTCAGGCCAAGACCCTTCTTCAGGACTGGACAGGAGTGGGGAAGAAGCCAGAATAAAGAGGTGGGGGGAGGGGAAAGAGACTAGCTGGAAGGTGATTGGTGAAGCCAGGTGGGTGTGAAAGGTCAAGGGCTGGAGAAGAAAGAATCTGATTGGAGAGGAGAGTGGACCATATAAGAAAGGGAAGGAGGAGGGACCCAGAGAGGAAGTAATAGGAAGGCGGGAAGAGTTAAAAGGTCAGAATAGGAAATGGGGAGGGGGTGGGAAATTGGCAAGGAGGCTATTCGGCTGGTGCCTCCGCTCCGTCTGCCGCAAGTAGGATTTTCCCGGTAGCCAAACATTTTAATTCTGATTCCCATTCCTGTTCAGACATGTTGATCCATGGCCTCCTCTTGTGCCAAGATGGAGGAGCAACACCTTATATTCCGTCTGGGTAGCCTCCAACCTGACGACATGAATTCAATTCCTCCTTCCAAGAAACATATTTCCAACCCCCACACCCTCCATTCCCTCCCCCCATGCCCTCCATTCCCCCTCTGACCTTTTACCACTTCTCATCTTCCTATCACTTCCTCCTTCCCTTTCTCCCATGGTCCACTCTCCTCTCCTATCAGATTCTTCCCACCGACCTGGCTTCACCCATCACCTTCCAACAAGCCTCTTTCTCCTCCCCCAACCTTTTAATTCTGCCATTTTCCCCCTTCCCTCTCAGTCCTGAAGAAGGGTCTCAGTCCAAAGTGTCAGCTATTTATTCATCTCCATTGATGCTGCTGGAGTTTCTGAATTCCTCCAGCATTTTGGATATCCAGCATCTCTGATGTTTGTAACCAGAACGGCTTTCCTTTCTGAACCTCAGATCCCAGAAGCCTTTGGGCCGGTCCGGACGATCGCAGAAGGGAAAAATGATGGCTTATTTATTGGGACGACGAGGAACTGCATTCTCCAAGGCACGCTGAGTGGGGGATACTGCCCCATTGTACAGGTAGGAATCAGTTCTCAGGTCCATTTGCAATGAAAGATCTCCTTTTTTCTTCTGGACAAATCAAAACTTTTCCCCAGAGGCTTGAGGTTTACACCCAAACAATGTGCTTAGTGTACACAACATCAAGTCACCTTGAATTTATTGCCATGGGCACGGGTACAGGTGTGAAGGTTCAGAATACACCAGTGGCCACTTTATTAGGCACACCGCTCATTAATGCAAATATCTAACTAACCAGTCACGAGGCAGCAACTCAATGCAGACACGGTCAAGGGGTTCAGTTGTTGCTCAGGCCAGACATCAGAATGGGGAAGAAATGTGACCTAAGAGACTTTGACTGCAGAACGTTAGTTGGTACCACAAATAAATTAACAAATAATAAAATATATTCCAGAAGATTAACACTGAGCTTAAGGTGCATTAACAAAAACTATCGAAGGCCTAGACAAAGTGGATGTGGAGAGGATGTTTCTTGTGGTGGGGGAGTCTAAGACCAGAGGACACAACCTCGGAATTGAGGGGCGTCCTGTTAGGACAGAGATGGGGAGGAATTTCTTTAGCCAGAGGGTGGTGAATTTGTGGAATTCATTGTGGAGGTCAAGTCTTTATGTATACTTAAGGCAGGGGTTGATAAATTCTTGATTGGTCAGGGAATGAAAGAATACGGTGAGAGGACGAGTGATCGGGGTTGAGAGGGAAAATATAGGACTCGATGGGCCAAATGGCCTAATTCAGCTCCTATATCTTATGGCCTTTTGGATGTTTAGCAAAGGTGCATTTACAACACAAGTAAAAAAGTAAATAGTAACACATTATTGGCACGTCATACGTGATGAGACCCGGGTGGTGGCAGGGCGTTCAGTAGACCCACGGCCTGAGGGAAGAAGTTGTTTCCCATCCTAACAGTTCTCGTCCAAATGCTATGGAACCTCCTGCCTGATGGTAGAGGGTCAAAGAGATTGTGGGACAGGTGAGAGGGATCATTGACAATGCCAAAGGCCCCGTGTTTGCAGCTTGCTGGTAAATATCTCTGATGGATGGAAGAGAGACCCCGATGATCTTCTCAGCGATCCTCGCAATCCTTTGTAGTGACTTGTGGTCAGACGCCTTGTAATTCCCGTACCAAACGGTGATGCAGCTGGGCAGGACACTCTCGATGCTGCTGCTGTAAAAATTGGTCAGGGACACTGCTCTGGGTGGTGGACCTCTTTCTGGCCTGGTTGATACTAATCATGTGTTGCAGGGTCATACAGACGAGCTCTGGGGACTGGCAGTGCACCCAAGCGAGGATAAGTTTGTGACCTGCGGACAGGACAAGCTCATTCACTACTGGGATCCCACCTCACACCAGCCCATTTGGACTAAAACTCTCGAGGTAAGTCGGCAGATAACTAATCATGGCTTTGCTGCTGATCCGTTATAGCTGGTTAGAACTGTAGCACAGTTGGAGCTGAGGGTGTACAGGTTTAAGGTGCACCAAGAGATGTCCGTTTAATTAAGGGGCTGGTGGGCTTGAAAAATACTCAGAAATCAGAATCAGGTTTAATATAACCGGCATATATCATGAAATTTGTTAACTTTATGGCCGCAGTACAATGCAAAACATAATAGAGAAAAAACTGAATTACAACGAGTTTAAAGTTCAAAGCAAAATTTATTATTGGAATACATACACAATCACCCTGAGGTTGTTTTTCCTGTGGGCATACTCAGCAAATCCATAGAACAGTAACTGTAATCAGGATCGATGAACCACAAACTGTGCAAATACAAATATAAATAAATAGCGATGCATAACGAGATAAAGAGTCCTTAAAGTGAGGCCATCGGTGTGGGAACACCAGAAGTAGAATGAGTGTAATTATCCCCTTATGTTCATGAGCCTGATGGTTGAAGGGTAGTAACTGTTCTTGAACCTGTTGGTGGAGCGAGTCCTGAGGCTCTTGTGCCTTCTTCCTGATGGCAGCAGCGAGAAAAGAGCCTGGTCTGGGTGGTGAGGATCTCTGATGATGGACGCTGCTTTTCTACACCAACGTTTCATGTAGATGGTGCTCAATGGATGGGAGGGCTTTAACCATGATGTACTGGGTTGAATCAGCTATCTTTTGTAGGATTTTCCTCTCAAAGGCATTGGTGTTCCCATACCAGGACGTAATGCAGCCAGTCAACACACTTTCCTCCACACATCTATAGAAGTTTGCCAAGGTTTTTGATGGCGTGCCAAATCTCCACAGACTCCTGAGGGAGTAGAGGCACTGTTAAGCTTTCTTTGCAATTACATTTATACGTTGGGTCCAGGACAGGTCCTCTGAGATAGTGACACTTAGGAAATTAAACCGACCCTCTTCACCTCTGAACCTCCGATAAGGACCTCTGGTTTCCCACTGTCATTGGGCTTGCTGACATTGAGTGAGAGGTTGTCGTTATGACACCACTCAGCCAGATTTTCAATCTCACTCCTGTAGGCTGATTCATCACCACCTTTGATACAGCCCACAACAGTTGTGTCTTCAGCAAATTTGTCTGTGGTGCATATTAAGTATGTATGTGTATGTATGCGTGTGTGTGTGTGTGTGTATATATATGTATATATATATAGTTAAATTAAGTAAGTAGTGCAAAAATAAAAATAGAATAAGTAGTGAGGTAGTGTTCATGGGTTCAATGTCCATTCAGAAATCTGATGGCAGAGGGGAAGAAGCTGTTCCTGAATCGTTGAGTGTGTGCCTTCAGGCTCCTGTACCTCCTCCCTGATGGTAGCAATGAGAAGAGGGCATGTCCTGGGTGGTGGGGGTCCTTAATGATGGATGCTGCCTTTTGAGCCATCACTCCTTGAAGATGTTCTAGATACGGAGGCTAGTGTCCATGATGGAGCTGACTAATTTTACAACTCTCTGTAGCTTAATTCAATCCTGTGCCATAGCTCCCCCCCCCCCATACCAGCTGTTGATGCATCTGTAGAAATTTATGTGTGTTTCTGGTGACATACCAAATCTCCTCAAACTCCTAATGAAATATCACTGCTGTCTTCTCTTCCTTATAGTCCTCCACTTCTGAGAACTAGTGTGTGTTCCCTTGCCTTATCCTTTCCAAAGTCCACAATCAAGTCAATAATTCCAGGAGAAAGGGAGTGCTGTTTGGAATGCCCTGCAAAGACTGCAGGAGAAGGTTCAGTCTGTTTCCTGAGCAGACTGTCCGGACTGCCTGGCAGGATGCCTCATCACCAGCATGCCCGACTGGCAGAGAGAGAGACCCTCCCAGTGAGATCCTTCCTTCGTGCCCAGAGCATCGCTGCCCGCGGGATGATTGTAGTGAGAACGAGACAGTTGGGTGAGACAACTAGAGGTCATGGGTTAAGGGTGGAAGGTGAAATGTTTAAGGGGAACCTGAGGAGAAGCGTCTTCACTCAGAGACTGTGGAATGAGCTGCCAGTGGAAGTAGAGGATGCAATTTGGATTGGTATATATATGGGAGGGGTATGGAGGGCTACGGTCCGGCTGCAGTTCAATGGGACTACGCAGTTTAAATGGTTCAGCATGGACTAGATGGGCCAAAGGGCCTGTTTCTGTGCTGTAGATTTTTATGACTCCAAGACTGTATTGTATTTCTTTATTCTACTCTAGATGCCAGAGTAGTATATAGCCACATACAGTATACAGTACTTCGATAATAAATTCACTTTGATCTTTGAGGGGGCTGTTTCCGTGGTATATGATTAATTTAGCTGTGTTTCCCTCTTCACAGAATCTGTCGAGTTTTTCCAGCATTCTGTTTTTAACTGGGATTTAGTAATGATTCGCTGCCTCACTTAGTGAAGCATGACCCAGTAAGAAAGAAACTGGGGAGAAGTTCGGGGCGGGGTGTTGTCCTTTCAAAGAAATGATGTACTGATATGACAGCCAGATCATCGTGAAAGCCCTCAGCAGGACAGGCCCTGGCGGAAAGAGAAACAGTTCACATTTCACTTCTTTAAGATAAAGATTCTCTTTATTTGCCACACATACATCGAAACTTACAGTGAAATGTGTCGTTTGGATCAAACCTAATCAATGCTGGGGAGCCATGATCCTGGCGCCAGCTTTGCACGCCTACAACTCAGTTACCCTGTGGGAGGAAACCGGAGCACCCAGGGGAAACCCCCACAGTCACGGGGAACACGTACAAGCTCCCTTATAGACGGCAGCGGGAATTGGACCCCGATCGTACAACAGAGCGCCGTAAAGCATTGTGCTGACCATTATGCTACCGCGCCGCCTGAAGGTTACACCATAAGACCAGACTCAGGAGCAGAATTAGACCATTCGGCCCATTGAGACTGCTCCGCCATTCCATCATGGCTCAATCCCATTGTCCTTCCTTCTCTCCATTATCAACCTCTGGCTTAAATATACCGAGTGATTTGGCCTCCACAGAATTCCACAGATTCATTGTCACAGAGAGATTCCCCTCTCTGCCTAGAGGAATTCCTCCCCATCTCCGTTCTAAATGGACGCCCCTCTATTCTGAGGTTTTGCCCTCTAGTCCTAGACTGTAGGAAACATCCTCTCCACGTCTACTCCAGATAACTTGAATGGAGTTAACTCTAAAGTTCAATCTATTTCTGCCTGTCCTGCAGAATGTTTTCAGCATTTTCCGTTTAGAGTCACGGAGAGACAGCATGGAAACAGGCCCCGAGGTGCACCGAGCCTCGCCATGACAACTGGCATAGCAGAGCATGACCCTCACCCGCTGACGAGTGCCCACAAGGTCCCGCAAGCTCGCTTGTGACAGTTCAGAGTTTCGTCTCTGCTTCTCCGCACCTGCAGTAACCTTTGATCTTTCAAGAAGTTTACAGATTCTGGTGTAGCTTGCTTTCTGGAAGATTCTATGGTTCGCTGTTCACGTCTCTTGGGGACGGAAGTTTAGTGTGTTGTTGTTTTCCTGACAGGACCAGAGCCAGTCGGTTGGCTTTCATCCCAGTGGATCGGTTATAGCTGTGGGGACGCAAACAGCAAGGTAAGGCGAAGCAGAAGCAAGGTAAACAAGCAATCAAAGGGACTCTCGCACTTGGCAGAGCTCATCCAGTATTATAAATGTGGGTTATTCCAAGTGGAGATGGTGTACCGGCACAAAGACTGAAAACCAAGAGGCCATGTGGTGTGACATCATCATTATGTGCTCTGTTGTATGACGTCATCATTGTGTGCTGTATCGTGTGATGTGGGTGTTCATGGTCTTTCTATGACCATGATTGTTCTTGGCAAATTTTTCTACAGAAGTAGTTTGCCATTGCCTTCTTCTGGGCAGTGTCTTTACAAGACGGGTGACCCCAGCCATTATCAATACTCTTCAGAGATTGTCTGCCTGGTGTCAGCGGTCACATAACCAGGACTTGTGATCTGCACCGGCTGCTCGTACGACCATCCACCACCTGCTCCCATGGCCTCACGTGACCCTGATCAGGGGCTAAGCAGGTGCTACACCTTGCCCAAGGGTAACCTGCAGGCTAGCGGAGGTAAGGAGCAACTTGCACCTCCTTTGGTAGAGACGCATTTCCACCCAACCACTCAACATAATGTTGTGCCCACCTTTTAACCTACTCCAAAATCACTCTAACCCTTCCTTCTGACATAGCCTCCATTTCTCTATCATCCATGTGCCTATCTAAGAGTTTCTTAAATGCCCCTAATGTTTCTTAAATGCCTCTACCACCACCCCGGCAGGGTGTTTCACACACCCACCGCTGTCTATGTAAAAAAAACTTACCTCTGACATTCCCCCTACACTTCCCTCCAATCTCCACAATCATGCCCCCTTGTATTTGATCTGAGACTCCCCTGTCAGAGGAAACGTCCTCTCCACATCCGCTTGATGTAGGCCTTTCAATGTTCGATAGGTTTAAATGAGATCCCCCCTCATTCTCCAGTGAGTACAGGCCCAGCGCCATCAAACGCTTGAAGCTGTCGTCCACATTACCTGCAGCTTTACCAATACAACACTACAAGAGGGTCGTAGGAAAGGGTGAACTGGTACACTGCTAGGTTGTTCTGTCTAACGACGTGGACTTTTCTCTCCTTTGCGTCTCAGGTGGATGGTCTTCGATGTCGAGACGAAGGATCTTATCACTGTGCACACCGACGGTAACGAGAAAATCTCAGTGATGCGTTACTCACCAGGTATGTGACCCTAGACACTCCAGCACGAATAAACTCTCACTCGGCTGCATGTGGAGCAGCGTGCAGTTCTGGGAGACCCATTACCGGAAGGATGATCATTGAAACCTATCAAACATTGAAAGGTCCAGATAGAGTGCATGTGGAGAGGATGTTTCCTATAGTGGGGGAGTCTAGGACCAGAGGACACAGATAGAGTGGATGTGGAGAGGATGTTCCCTATAGTGGGGAGTCTAGGACCAGAGGACACAGATAGAGAGGATGTTTCCTATAGTGGGGGAGTCTCGGACCAGAGGACACAGATAGAGTGGATGTGTAGAAGATGTTTCCTATAGTGGGGGAGTCTAGGACCAGAGGGCACAGATAGAGTGGATGTGGAGAGGATGTTTCCTATAGTGGGGGAGTCTAGGACCAGAGGACACAGATGGAGTGGATGTGGAGAGGATGTTTCCTGTATTGGGGGAGTCTGGGATCAGAGGACACAGATAGAGTGGATATGGAGAGGATGTTTCCTATAGTGGGGGAGTCTAGGACCAGAGGACACAGATGGAGTGGATGTGGAGAGGATGTTTCCTGTATTGGGGGAGTCTGGGATCAGAGGACACAGATAGAGTGGATGTTGAGAGGATGTTTCCTATAGTGGGTGAGTCTGGGACCAGAGGACACAGATAGAGTGGATGTGGAGAGGATGTTTCCTATAGTGGGGGACTCTCGGACCAGAGGACACAGATAGAGTGGATGTGGAGAGGATGTTTCCTATAGTGGGGGAGTCTAGGACCAAAGGACACAGATAGAGTGGATGTGGAGAGGATATTCCCTATAGTGGGGGAGTCTCGGACCAGAGGACACAGATAGAGTGGATGTGGAGAGGATGTTTCCTATAGTGGGTGAGTCTGGGACCAGAGGACACAGATAGAGTGGATGTGGAGAGGATGTTTCCTATAGTGGGGGAGTCTAGGACCAGAGGACACAGATAGAGTGGATGTGGAGAGGATATTCCCTATAGTGGGGGAGTCTCGGACCAGAGGACACAGATAGAGTGGATGTGGAGAGAATGTTCCCTATAGTGGGGGAGTCTCGGACCAGAGGACACAGATAGAGTGGATGTGGAGAGGATGTTTCCTATAGTGGGGAGTCTAGGACCAGGGGACACAGATAGAGTGGATGTGGAGAGGATGTTACCTATAGTGGGGGAGTCTAGGACCAGAGGACACAGATAGAGTGGATGTGGAGAGGATGTTTCCTATAGTGGGGGAGTCTAGGACCAGAGGACACAGATAGAGTGGATGTGGAGAGGATGTTTCCTATAGTGGGGGAGTCTAGGACCAGAGGACACAGATAGAGTGGATGTGGAGAGGATATTCCCTATAGTGGGGGAGTCTCGGACCAGAGGACACAGATAGAGTGGATGTGGAGAGAATGTTCCCTATAGTGGAGGAGTCTCGGACCAGAGGACACAGATAGAGTGGATGTGGAGAGGATGTTTCCTATAGTGGGGAGTCTAGGACCAGGGGACACAGATAGAGTGGATGTGGAGAGGATGTTACCTATAGTGGGGGAGTCTAGGACCAGAGGACACAGATAGAGTGGATGTGGAGAGGATGTTACCTATAGTGGGGGAGTCTAGGACCAGAGGACACAGATAGAGTGGATGTGGAGAGGATGTTTCCTATAGTGGGGGAGTCTAGGACCAGAGGACACAGATAGAGTGGATGTGGAGAGGATGTTTCCTATAGTGGGGGAGTCTAGGACCAGAGGACACAGAGAGAGTGGATGTGGAGAGGATGTTTCCTATAGTGGGGGAGTCTGGGACCAGAGGACACAGAGAGAGTGGATGTGGAGAGGATGTTTCCTGCAGTGGAGGAGTCCAGGAGCAAAGGGCACAGATAGAGTGGATGTGGAGAGGATGTTTCCTATAGTGGGGGAGTCTCGGACCAGAGGACACAGATAGAGTGGATGTGGAGAGAATGTTCCCTATAGTGGGGGAGTCTCGGACCAGAGGACACAGATAGAGTGGATGTGGAGAGGATGTTTCCTATAGTGGGGAGTCTAGGACCAGGGGACACAGATAGAGTGGATGTGGAGAGGATGTTACCTATAGTGGGGGAGTCTAGGACCAGAGGACACAGAGAGAGTGGATGTGGAGAGGATGTTTCCTATAGTGGGGGAGTCTGGGACCAGAGGACACAGAGAGAGTGGATGTGGAGAGGATGTTTCCTGCAGTGGAGGAGTCCAGGAGCAAAGGGCACAGCCTCAAATCACAAGGACGTCCCTTTAGAACAGAGATGAGAGAAATTTCTTTAGCCAGAGGGTGGTGAATCTGTGGAATTCTTTGCTGAGGACAGCTGTGGATGGTGTCTATTTAATATTTCAGTAGTATTTGAGTAATATTGTAAATATCTTGTTGGATTAAGAATTCTTGTATGTTTAAATAATTCATTACGGTTTATAATGAGTGAATGGCAAACGTCATGACGTTTCCATGTGATGCGTGTGCGCCTCGCTTAAAGTAAAAACTAAGTTAAACTCGCAATCTCAACTGCATCAATTAGATGAATGATTTTCAGTTAGAATACGTAACGGTGGAGCCCAAGTCATTAAAGTGGAGGTTGGTAGGTTCTTGATTCATCAGGGAGTCGAAGGTTACGGGGAGAAGGAAGCAGAATGGGGATGATGGAATGGTGGAACAGACTTGATGGGCTGAATGGCCTATTTCTGCCCCTGTGTCTTTTGGTCTTATGAAGTGGAGGCTTTGGAGAGGATACGGACAATGTTTACCAGGGTGGGTGAGAGGGTGTGAGCTACATAGTGAGCTTGGACACACTCGGTGTGTCACAGGCTGAGGAGAGACCTGATGAGGAGTTTATAAAATTATGAGAGGCATATCTTTCTCTGAATTTAAATGTCAAATACTAGAAGACCTGCATTTAAGGCGATGAGGTGGGGAAGTTTAAAGTAGATGTGGGGGGGTGGGACAAGATTCCTCCATCCCGCCATAAACCCTTTGCTCTGTCTTCGAATTTGACCTTCTAAAGTGTATCACTTTACCCTTCTCTGGATTGAACTCCATCTGACACTTCTCAGCTATTTCCCTCTGACATCCTCTCTCTCACACCTGCACATATAGTTTCTTTCCCTGTGTCCCATTTAACTCCCAGCCCACCCATCTTTGGGATGTGGGAGAAAACCAGAGCATGCAGGGGAAACCCATGTAGTCACGGATAAAGGAAGGTAAAGTAAAGTTTCTCCCCGTGCCTTTATTTGGCAGATCAGGCAGCAGCCTTGCTGTTTCATTAGCATTTGTCTGCTTTACGAGGCTGAGTGGCTAGCTCGACGCTCGACCCAGCACAGATGGAAAGCATGCAAGGAGCTGGCCGGATTTGAACCCGGGACCTCTTGTTCCAAAGTCCAGGTGTGGATATAGAACACAGAACATAGAACATAGAATAGTACAGCACATTACAGGCCCTTCGGCCCACAATGTTGTGTCGACCTTCAAACCTGTATTGATGATATCACTACATCACCAGCACAGTCGCGTAGTCACAGGGAGAACCCGCCATTTCCACACAAATTCTACACCCTTTTCTGCTTTTTAGATGATTTTTACTCATTATATGAAGATTTGTGATTTATTTTAATCTTAATCATTGTATGAAGATTTGAGCAGTGTCAGTAAATGGGAGTTGTGTAAAACCTTCACTGGAGGTGTTCCTTCATTTTGGGTAAGGGATTGGACGGAGTGTAATTGGATTGTATTTGTAAGGTCCAGTTTGTGAAAAGGCCGTTACATTTGTAATCGACCGATGTTCATCACTTACTCAGACCACAAAGATCCTAATTGACTTTCCATTCTTCCCAAAAGATGGTAATTTCCTGGCCATCGGGTCACATGACAACTACGTTTACATTTACAGCGTGGCCGAGAATGGGAGGAAGTACAGTCGAGTGGGTAGATGTTCAGTAAGTGAAAACCTCTTTTTGTAGGTATCTCGAGCCTGAACGTATTACGGCTTTTTGAATTGGTCTTTGTGACTCAGTACTGGAAGTGCCTTTTTATAATCTTAAAATATTAAATGAAAATATGATTATAATCTTCAAATCGTGCGCTCAATAGATTAGTTGTATTTGTCACATGTACATCAAAACATGCATAGAATGCGTCATCTGCATCAAGTCAAATCAGCGAGGATTTCGCTGGGCAGCCCACGAGGGTCGCCATAGTTCCGGTGCTGACATAACGTGCCCAGCACACGCTAACCCTAACCATACATCTTTGGAAACCGGAGCACCCGGAGGAAACTTACACGGTCACTGGGAGAACATACAACCTCCTTACAGACAATTGGTGACCACTGGTCCTGTAATAGTTAACCACTACACTACCGTGCTGTCCTCATGTCATTAGGTTCTACAGTGTTTGTCTATTTATTTATTCATTCGTTTATTTAGCGATACATCGCCGAGTAGACCCTTCCAGACCTTCAAGCTATGCCACCCAGCACCCCCAACAACCCTGATTTAACCCTAACCTAATCACAGGACAATTTACAATGACCAATTAACCTAACCTCTATCCGTCCCCCTTATCTTCCCCCCTTATCTCCCCCCATCCCCAACCCCTACATCTCCCCCTTCGTCTCCCCTTCATCTCCCCCTTTATCTTCCTCCTCTATATTTCTCTCTCTATATTCCCATTCCATCTTTCTCCTCTATCTCCCCTCTCAATCTCCAACCTCTTCATCTCCCCCTTTATCTTTCTCTCCCATATTTCCCTCTCTATATTCCCACTCCATCTTTATCGCCCCTCTCAATCTCCACCCTCTTCAACTCCTCCCTTTATCTTCCCCTTCTATCTCCCCCCTAGCCTTCCTTCCGCCCTATCCGCATATGTCCATGACAACAATAACCTTGAACCTAAGCTTAAATAGGAAGGTAAAAGCAAAATCTGGGTTTTGTGTTTGAACAGTCAGGTTGGTAAAGTTCAAGCTTAAAATATAACAAAGATTTTCTTCTCACTTTAGGGACATTCGAGTTTTATAACTCACCTGGACTGGTCCACGGACAGCCGCTATATAGTCACTAACTCTGGAGACTATGAAATCCTGTACTGTGAGTGTTTTAGTTTCGGCCTCTTCCTCCCAACATTGTTTACCTTTTTTATTAGAAGTTATGTTGAACAAGACTTAAACGAAATGCTGGAGGAACTCAGGCAGCATCTATGGAGAGGAATAAACAGCTGATGTTTTGGGCCGAGACCCTGCGTCAGGATGGAAAAAACGAAACATTGATAGCTGCCGCCTGACCTGCTGAATTCTTCCAGCATTTTGTGGGTGTTGCTCTGGATATCCAGCTTCTACAGAATCTCTTGCGTTTATGATTTGCTTAAAGGTTTGATTGCAATATCTTCTGCGTGTTTATGCAAAGAACTGTCTGACCAAGCTACTAACCGAATTGATATGAGGCTGAAGGTCGACCACGGATGTTTGTGTTTCCAGCTGCCTGCATGACATGCAAGCTGGTGTCCATATCACTGGCTCCCCCTCTCCACACATCTGACGAACCCCGAGGAACGGCAGAGAAATTATACAGTTTGGCACCAGCAGCGTCGCAGGAGTTGCCAGTCAGTGTTGAGCTCAACGTAGGACTCCCTTAGGGACTCCAGCTCCGGATTTTTCCCTCTGGATTTACTCCCAAAGCCTTCCCCATGAGTGGGTATAGCCCCAAGGCAGCAGAGGTTTGAGATCGACTGTTCAAAGGTTCCTTTAATATCAGTGAACCTGAAATTCTCACACTTCACAGACACCCGTAAAATGAATGATAGAACACCAAAGCCCCAGAGTTCCCTCCCCCACCATTTTGCACAAAATCAAAGTTTCCTTTCTCCTAGATGAGCTGCCAACCACGGCCGACGAGCCCTATCTGCCGGACACGAATGGCTTTAAGGCTCCAGTAACCCGCCTTTGCCCTTTCTCCTGTCAGTAGAAATGGTTCTGCCGGGCTTAGTAGCTAAACCACACATGAAGGCCAGGAGCTGGGCTTGGCTGTCAGAGGCTATTTGAGACGCACACCACTGGGAGCATTTAATAGGTCATGGGAGCTTGTCCCCATCACCACCCCCGGCTAAAAGATTTGAAACTGCACTAAATGGCACCAGGGTAGTGTAGTAGTGTGCACAATGCTATAACAGTTCAGGGTGTCAGAGTTCGGAGTTCAATTCTGTAAGGAGTTTGCATGCTCTCCCCGTGACTGTGTGGGTTTCCTCCGGGTGCTCTGGTTTCCTCCCACAGTACCGGTTAGCCATTGTAAATTATCCCGTGATTAGGCTAGGGGTTCAGTTGTTGGGCTGCTGGGCGTGAGGCTCGTTGGGCTGGAAGGGTCCGTCAATAAGTCACTTTCCTTGGGCCACGGGAACGGATCAGTCTCACTCAGTGGGTAACCCTGACTCTGGGTTTGCTATACTGTGTGTTTGAGCCCTGTGGACCAAGGATTTCCAATCTTTTTAATGCCATGGACCCCTACCATGAAACCAAGGGGTCCGTGGACCCCTGCCTGGGAACCCCTGCTCTAGGGGGACACATACTGGGGAAATGCTGCCCTCTTAAAGGTTTAGCGTTAAGTAATCCCACCTAAACTGAAGGTACGTCTGTACCTTTGATCACAGGATTGTTAGACGGGGTTAAATTGGATTAATTTGTCATCATGGTAACAGGTCGAACCACAAATATAAACCATAAAACCAAAAGATTGGGGGCAGGATTTTTTTTTATGGAGATACAACGTGGAACAGGCCCTTCTGGCCCTTTGAGCCGTGCCACCCTGCGATCCCCCGATTTAACCCTAGCCTAATCATGGGATAATTTATAATGACCAATTAACAACCGGTACTGTGGGAGGAAACCGGAGCACCCGGAGGAAGCCCTCACGGTCACGGGGAGAACGTACAAACTCCTTACAGGCAGTAGCAGGAAAGTGTTGTGCTGATCACTATGCTTCCATGCCATTCGGCCCATCGAGACTCTGCCACTCCATCATGGCTGATTTATTATCCCGCGGAACCACGTTCTCTTGTCTTCTCCCTTTGTCTCTGAGGGAAGAAACAGAATTGTTAATGTTTAGGGCCAAGGCTGCACTTGAGTATTGATTGGAGGAAGAGAACAACGAGGGGTAACTCAAGCCAGAGAGGAGTGGTGGACCAAGGGGGGAGGTGAATGATGACAGGCAGATGGAGCTGGGGGGGGGTTTAGGCGGAGAAATGGGTAGAGTTGGGAGGCAGGCAGATTGAGGATGGGTGAAAGATTCCAGCATTTAAAGTTCCCTCATGTCTCTGTTTGCTGTCATGTCTCTTGAGCGAAGTTCCTGTCCGTACCTGGCACACAGACCATATTCGTTCCCTGCTGCACTCATCTGGAGTAAATGAAACCTTCACTTCTTTCAACAGGGACTCCGAACTGCAAACAGGTGCCAATTGCGGATGCGGTGCGGGATTTGGAGTGGGCCTCCTCCACCTGCGTGCTCTCGTTCCAGGTGTTTGGTGAGTGGAGAACCTGGAGCTGTGCCCAGAGTTTGGGATACAGAGTGTGGGTGGGGAAGGAACTGTTAGTTT